>NC_079147.1:239527124-239683124 GCF_945859685.1 Eupeodes corollae | reverse complement strand
AAAACTTTCCGAGGTGGAGATACCCTTTCGCTGTACATGATCCAGCCATCTAAGTCGTTGGACTTTTATTCTTTCGACCAGATCAGTGTCGTTAAAAGGACGAGAGCTGCTCATGAGAAGCGTGCGGTCGAAGATGTTGAGAGGTTAAAAAACAGGAATGAAGTTCGAAAGTTTTATGAACAGGTACATAAACCCAGAACCGTAGGCTGCAAAGACGAAAGTGGAAACATCATAGTGGAACCGCAGTCAATGCTGAGAATATGAGAGTACCACTTCTGCAGACTGTATAACGGCTACAACGAACTGAACTCCGCTATCAGGCAGGATGATCCATTCAACATAGACGACGAAAGCCAACAATCCCGTCCTCCCGACTTAGACGAAGTAAAGATTGCCATATCTAAGCTGAAATCTAATAGAGACGCTGGAGCCGATGGCTTGAATGCCGAGCTCTTTAAAACAGCTGAAGATAAGTTGGTTAGGAGCATGCCCGATGAATGGAACCTCAGTATTGGTTGCCCGATCCTGAAAAAAGGAGACCTTCTAAACTGCACCAACTATAGAGGAATCATTCTACTTAACATCGCCTATAAAATCTTCTCTGCCGTAATATGTGAACGTCTAAAGCCCATCGTCAACAACCTGATAGGTCCTTATCAGTGTGGTCTTAAACGAGGAAAGTCCACAGTCGATCAAATATTCACATCGACACCCACCATTTTTTCGTCGATTTCAAGACCGCATATGATAGCATCTAAAGGGACGAGCTGTATAGAGGAGTCATGTCTAGTTTTGGCATCCCTGCCAAACACGTTCGTTTGTGCAGGATGACCATGGACAATTCACGCTGCTCCATAAAGGTTGGAAACAACTTAACAGAACCTTTCGATGTCAAAAAAGGTTTTAGACAAGGTGATGCGCTGTCATGTGATTGGGTTGTACAGCGACTTAGACTTAGCCAGAAGGGTAAGAGCCCAACGACTAAAATGGCTGGGTCACGTAGAGCGCATGGAAACCAATGCTCCGGCCCGGAAAGTCTTCGAATTCACACAGGGCAGCGCAGTAGAGGAAGACCGCGGATCAGGTGGCGCGCACAAGTGGAAGATGACCTCACCCAAACTGGAGACATCTTGCTACGGACCGAGCTAGATGGAGAAGTTTGTTGGGTGAGGCTTTAGTTCACACAAGACTGTAGCGCCACCTTAAGTAAGTAAGTAAGATCAGTGTCGTTCTATTTTCTCCTTCACTCTTCTCATATGCAGCCGAGACCAAAATCACGCTGGAGTGGTTTGTTTTTACTTAGAGTCGTTCCTGGGTAGACAAAGTCCTTTACTATTGACCACTAAACCCATTTTTATGCTTCCGTCGCAATGATCAAAAACGCTCTACCGACATCGCGCTTTGATCTTACAACTATGTCAATATCATCAGCGTATTCGAGTAGTCGGATGGACCTTTGGAAGATTTTGATTCTAGTGTTGACGGTTGAGTTTTGCTCAATTCTTTCCAGAACGATGTAGAAAATCTTTTTTGACATCAAATGCATCGGTGAGATCTTTTAAGATCTTTATAGAGCAGCGTGCACTCTCCATCGTCGTTCTGCACAAACGGACAAGTTTGACAGTGATGCCAAAACTACATATTGTTCTGTAAAGGTTTTTTTCGTTAGATGCCACAGTGATATAAGCCTATCAAGTTGTTGACGAACGGCTTAAATCGAGTTAAGTTTGCATTAGCGTTGTGTATTAAAATGCATTCTGTGTTCCGAAGCCTTTAAGGTAAGAAATTACCTATGATTTGAAAGTAATTTTCCTTAATTGGTTTTAAAATGAATATTAGTTAAATAACTTTGTTGTTTATTGTTAATATTCGATAAATACTAATAGTTTGATCTACTAAAATTAGTATTTAATGGGTTCTGGAGTCTTATACTTGAACGACTAAAACTAAAGTTTAAACTACCAAGAACTGATGGTGATGAAATTTGTCCGCTTATTATTCCATAACAATAAAACAAAACTGCAAGTATATCCTATGATTCTTTAAAGAAGGAAAATTTTATGAGAGAAAGTCTTTGTAAATAAAGCGGAAATGTTTGAATATCATGAAACCACGGAAGAGATCGTAGACAAAAACGCAAAAATCTTTTCTGAATGGCTTCGAATCTTGTGACGCATACGGTAGAGTTATTTTTTTTTATTTTAATGCCATCAGCATATATTAGGGCAGACAAATTTTGTATGATCGAAACCAAGTCATTTATAAATAAAACAAATAGAATAGGACCAAGGTGACTACCCTGGGGGACACCAAAATTCACAACAAATAAACTTGAACACTCATTACAAAAAAAACTCAATACAAAAATTACGTCTATCTTGCAAATATAAGGAGATTCAGCTTATAAAATAGTCGTTGAAACCTTGCTGCGATAGTTTTAAAAGAAATTTTTTATGACACAATTTGTCAATGTTCACGTTTTTCAAAAATATCTAAACATGAGTATGTAAAGTGAAACAGAATAGTACCAGTACAAAACTAGATCGGGTATTTTTCCAAAAAGGTTCTTCACACCGTTGAGTTGACTTAAGCCACTTGAAGACATACCATCTGTTGACAAAAACTCGTTTGAAGATGACGCGTTTATTAGAACGTGGAAGTTATCGTCGTCAATTTGAATCCAATTGAATCACCAACAAAATCGTCTTCTTGGAGCTTGGGAGGTACTCGTAAATAGCCTTTTTTTTATAATAAGCGCACACTCAAGGGGATATATTACCCTTATTATGTAGTGTGAGCACTAGGAAAGGGAGAGAGGGGTTGAAAGGAGATGTCGGTGCACATTAGTTTTAAATTCCTGAATATTGCAAAAGCTGGGAAAGAGAGAGTGTGTGGCAAGGCATTCCACATTCGCATAGTACGGCTAAAGAACGAATCTCTGTACTTGACAGTACGACCGAAGATGGGCTCGAGGGTATATTGATGAGCATTCCTAGAAGCGCGAGTATTACGGTTGAACTGTTTAAGGGGAGGAATGCAGCTGGCTATTTATCTAGAGCATAAACCATTATAATAACGGTAAAACAGGGTGAGACAAGAAACATTTCGACGATGTTCAAGTGACGTAAATGATCTTATGATGGTAATATCACCAATCAATCTAAATGCTCAAAGAGGCTTCAGTAAGTTGCAGGAGCACTATCCCAGATTTGGGAGTTATACTCAAGCTTTAGACTTATATAAGTCTTGTAAATAACAGAGAGATCAGAGGGGGAGAAAAACTTCTTGCATCGCCTTAGAAAAAAAAAAAATCTTGCGGCATTTTTGGCGACATCGCCAAAAGGTGGTTGGTGATACACATACCAAGAATATCGAGATGTTCAATTTCCTCGATGCAAGTGCCATTTATAGATAATGGCAGGGGGGGTATATTTTGCTTTAACGATACAAGACAGCATTGCGTTTTCGAAGCATTAAATTCCACGTGGTTTCTTATTCCCCATTGAACAATGCGGTTTAGCTCGGAATTTGAGCTTATCATATTTTGTAGTTGCAGTTCCATATCCGAAGAAGAGGGATGTGAGTCTAAAAACGAATATGAAAAGCTAAGAGTACTATCGTCAACGAAACAATGTATTGGATTAGATATTGCAGACAGGAGATCATTAATGAAATTGAGAAAGAGTGTTGGAGATAGAACAGAGCCCTGAGGAACACCAGCACTTTTTATAGTTTTTAACTTCCCATAGGAAGTTATTGTAATGGGTCCGATTTGTCAAATTGAAAATTTTGACATTTCTCGACGTTTCAAGGTCCCTAGAGTCGAAATAAAAGATTTTTAGAAAGATGTCTGTGCGTGCGTGTGTACTACGTTTGTACGTCCGTACGTCCGTACGTCCGTACGTTCGGGACGTTTTTTTTCGTCGTCCATAGCTCAAGAACCAGAAGAGATATCGACTTCAAATAAATATTGTTATACAGATAATAAAGCAGAAAGATGCAGAAAGGGCTCTCAAGAAAATTGCGTGGGTGGTTTTTTTACAATAGCAGTTTGAAAAAAAGGTGAAAATTTTGGTTAACCCTAAATATCTTACATAATACCACACAGGTATATTTTAAAAAAAAATCAATATAACAGTTTTTTTTTTTTAAATCAATTAAACTGAAAAAAAAATTTGTCACCTCCAAAATTTTACGACTGAAATATGATTTCATCTCTAAAACAATTTTGTGCAACGAAGAATAATGTTTTTGACATCTGATAATATTTTGAGACAAATCTAATTGATAGTTTTTTTTTATAAAAAATAAAAATCTTAAAAAAAACATTACTCAAAGTTCGTAAAAATTGAACATCGATTCAAATATCTTTTCAAAATCTTGAAATTTAGGCTTTAAGCTTATTTTAACTTATAAGAAAATTTTGAAAAATGTTGAGAAAAATCGAATTGACAGTTTTTTTACAAAAAATAAAAAGTTGGTAAAAATTGATTTTCGACTCAAATATCTTTTCAAAACTTTGAGATATTGGCTTTAATTTACTTTAATCTTTCAAAAATTATTGTTATCAACATTCATTAATATTTTGAAAAACAGTCGAATTGACAGTTTTTTTACAAAAAATTAAAAACCCGGAAAAAAATTAACAAAAGTTCGTAAAAAATGATTTTCGACTCAAATATCTTTTCAAAAATTGTAGGTATTGGCTTCAACTTAAATTTATCTAATAAAAAATATTGTTTCCAACATTCAGTAAAATTTTGAAAAAAATCGAATTGACAGTTTTTTTACAAAAAAATAAAACTCTAAAAAAACAATACTAAAACTTGGTAAAAATTTACGTTCGACTCAGATAGCTTTTCAAAAATTAAAAATATTGGCTTCAAATTTATTTTATTTCACAGAAAATATTGTTTTCGATATTCGGCAATTTTTATATAAAAATCCAACAATCCGTTTTTTCATAAAAAAATTAAAATCTACAAAAAATAGTACGCAAATTTGGTAAAAATTGATACGAGTACAAATAGACAAACTTTTAAGGAAGACAAATCGACAGACAGGATGGGAAGTTATCAGTGTGGGTCGCATCCCGGCCTCTTTTTTAGACTTAAATCCATCCAATACTACTTGTATTAAACGATCCAAAAGGTAATTACTAATCCAATGAAGGAGAGATTCATGAAAACCGAAAGCACGCATTTGCGATTAGAGAGCGTGATGCCAAACCCTATCAAATGCTTTTGAAATATCAAGTGCAATAATCTTACTTTCTCCAAAACTATGTAAAGATTTGTTCCACTGTTCGGTGAGATGAACCATGAGATCACCAGTGGACCTATTGCTACGAAAGCCATACTGTCTGTCATTAAGAAGCTTCCGTTCTTCAAGATATTTCTTGAGCTGATAATTAATCGGCGTTTCCATGACCTTGGAAAGAAGGGACGTAAGTGCAATCGGTCGATAATTAGACGGTGAGGAACATTCGCCTTTTTTGGGAATAGGCTGGACAAATGCGGTTTTCCATCCGCTCGGAACGAGACCTGAGGAGTAGGACAGATGAAAAAGCTTACGCAGTGGTTTTGCCAGCGATGAAGAACACCTCTTCAGAACAATAGCGGGGATACCATCCGGACCAGCAGATTTGTGTATGTTAAGATCTTTTAGGACCCTCGCTACAGTACGAGTGCGAAAAAAGATTTGCCCCATAGAATCATTAACTCGATCAAGTACAGGCGGAGTCATAACACTCACTGGCAGCGTTGAATTGGCAGCGAACTGCCTAGCAAAGAGATTTGCTTTCTCTAAAGAGCTAACAAATGGAGTGTCTTTCACAACGAGCGTAGGAACCGAGGAAGAGGAAGAATTCCTCATATTTTTTACAAATGACCAAACATTTTTAATGCCTTTGGGACATTGCAGTAATTTTTGGTCATGTAAAAATTTGGTCCGCTGCTGATACAATAAATAAGTGTCCTGTTGCCATTTTAATTTTCAAGCATAGTATTTCGATGTCTGTTGACTGAAAGTCGTCAATCAGGTAACCAGTTAGAGTATTGTTGATAGCGACAAGAATTCCGCCACCAAAGGCGCTGCGTTTGAATCGTATGAGTTATTACGATCACGTCTAAGGACTTGATAAGAGGAGTCAAAAATCTCCGAGTCCGAGATAGAGTTGTTGAGCCATATTATGATATCGTGAGGCAGATTTTTAATGTTTTTGTAAACCATGTTGGTCTTTGTCCGAAGTCCATTTACATTTTGGTAGAAGATTAATACCTTTTTAAGCTGCTTTGACGTTGGCTTAGCGTTGTCCGATACTGACGAAAAGGAATGTTCGACTTATTTATAAATTCATGAACTATTACTCCTTTCGGCCTAAACGACGGTGAATTTAAAACATGGAAAATTGAGTCAGGTACACGTATTTTAAAGGACGAATACTTAGTATGGTTACGATATTAAATTTTCTCAATATTCAACGTAAATGGGGAACCCAGCTTTTCGGACAAGTTATTTTTATGTCAAGTGCATTTGTTGACGGTGCAAGTTTAGAAAGAAACAATATTTTTTGCCCTTCAACAGCCTTTAGTCCGGATACAATTGGAGATTTAAGTAAAGTTGTTTCGTTATAGATTTTTGGTAAAAATATGTTTTTCGACAAAGCAGAAGTCACATTCAGTTGGGTCGTTGAAGGAGATGGTGAATGATTAACAACATAAGGTGCTGATATCAGCATTAATGATAAAAAAGAAATAGATAACGAAGCAGGTAAAATGTTGTTAGAGTTAAAATTGGCAACGAAAGTTGTAGCTTTTTATTGATATTTTTAAAGCCGTCTCGAACAATACTCTTTTCGGCGATCGGGTCGCATTCATCACAAAAGTAGAAAAGTAATGGCATTGCCTGCCCCCTTCCTATAAAATAAAACACGAAACTGATTCACATGTGACCACAATGAAGTAGCTCTATCTCAGCTGCGGTGTTTAAACAAATTCAAAGCTAGAATAGTAGTGAAATAAATTACAAACTTTTCTCTTTGAGTCGTGATAAACTTTTAATTTTTTCATCTTCTGTGACAATTTTTGTTACAAGAATTTTTTAGACGTGTTTGGTGATGCTAGACTCTCCTGGAAATTAATTTTGCATCTTCTGAAGTGATTGCAACTGCTCTTGTCGAAATCTTTTTTCCTTCTGTTAAACTAGAGTGAACCAACTTTAGCCTCTTTTATAATTATTCTCATTTTTTTTTCAGACCAAACAATAATCAAACTTCACAAAGCTTTCAAGATCAGAAGAATTGCAACTGTTCCTATTGCATGTTTGTCACTTTGTCTTTAATCCCGAAAGTATCTTCGAGATGATGCAAATTCGTACCTCGAAGGTAACGTTAATAAGCAAAATTTGTGCATTTCTAGCTCGGAAACATCATCAACTTGTAACGTTTGGATTTAGTTTAAGACGTTCAATGTGGAATTTATGAATATTATATTTTTATTATCATCTGTGGTAAGGGGCCTGGCTTTAAAAAGAACTATAAGTTAGTAAAAGCCGTCGATAAGTCGGTTAAAAGCTGTTGATAAGTCGGTTAATAGTCGTTGATAAATATTACCAACCATCAAGAACATCCAACTTAGGCGACTGAACCAAAAATGAAGAAGCAGTCAAACAAAATCTACCAAGGAAGCAATAACCTGCACACCCACGTTTTGATAAGCTAGCAGACTATCGATACCGAATGAAGGAGATTAATAAACGTTAAATTAAATATAAAATCTTTATACTGAAGTTTTAGTACCTTCTTTAAATCCGAAGAGTTTATCTTAAGCTTTGAACTCAAGGTACACGACCAGTATCATATAAATAAAATCTTTAATTGGAAAACCCTGTAGAAAAAAAGTCTTGTCTTATAATTATTACTTCGATCAAAGAATTTCTAAAAAATGTATGAAAACATAAAATATATTAAAAATAGTTTACAACTTACAAAAATACAATCTTCCACAAATTATCTAATTTTAATTAAACAATTTGTATTGAAAGTATTCCTTATATTTAATTGACTATTTATTAAAAACTATTTAAAAAAAAAGTAAAAATAAATTAATAAAAGGGAACGAATTTCAAAAAAGTTTAATTTGGCTTTTCCTGTCCCGCCTTCATCATCACTTCTTCAACAACTTATAAATGCGCAATGTTCTTGAGGAAAAAGCTATTAGTTGGTTTTTGGTTTTGGGTAACTTTTTTACATAAGAGTGAGAAAACGAGATAGAGATAAAGAGAAAGGGAATATATACCCTACCCTACCCTACCCAGTCAAGGCAGAAGCACAAGGCAGCCAGAGAGCAACCCCAATTTGCTTGCTTAATGGCCCATGCAAAAATCAATTTGACTTTTATTTTACTTTTGTATGTTTTTCCAACTCCTTTTAATTTAACATGCATACATATTCATTAAGACATTCTTTTGGCTCCCTAAAACAAACACATTTACATACAAATAAAGTATATGTATATGAAAAGTAATGTAAGTAAGTATGCCTATATAAGTTCAACAAACACTCCAACCAAACGGGGGCATCATCGCATCATCACATCCCCTGTTAAAATCAAGCGAAGTAGGGTTTGAGGGGTTAGATAGGTCGGTTGGTTGGGCTGTTGGGCGGTTGGCATGGTATCGCCTTAAGGTTCAAGGGTAGATTCTTATATCTTGGTTCAATCTAAAAAACAAAAAAAAAAGGCGAGCAACAAACAAGGGCATCGGCATCAGCGAGTTAAGAAAAGGCGCGACGCGACGAGACGCGGTGCGCGATGATAATAATCTACTTAAGGATGTACAAATGAATGTTTTCCTAAATGTCGATGGATGAATACAAATTTTAGTATTATTCACGGGCTGAAGGTTTAATTTACCCCACAATGATGAGCACCGCTCCACGCCGCGCGCCGCTTTGCGTTGGGGTATATGTTTAGCTAAAAGCGCGTTGACGGGTGGAATCAACTAAATATGTAGGTATAGCTTCTAGGTATACACTTTTGGAAGGAGTGGAAGACGAAGGTACATTACTTTCGTCAATTATATGCCTGCCTAACCTAACCTATACGCATTTGGTAAAGGTACAGGGTGAAACCGAAATTCTATAATATAGGTTTAATGACATTTTTTTAATAACCTAACTCTCTCGATACCTTCCTTTAGAAGCCTCAAAAGGGTTTCTAACCACTCGAACAATTTTTTAATTTACTTAATCTCTTATGACAAATCAATGGCACGCATTCTTTTCAAAACAGTGAAGGAAACCTAATCATCGAAAGACGTGTTTAAGCATCAATTCCAGCAGCTGAATGGGAATCATGTAGACGAAAGAAACGAGCAAATAACCATGAGAAAAGTTAATGAAGACCCAGTACCAACGCCCTTTATTGAAAAGGTTAAAAATCCATCCACAAGCTTAAAAAACAACAAATCCGCCAGCTAGGATCTGGTCCACCTGCGGAATTCTTCAAATATGGAGGTGATATCATGGTAGCCCATCTTACAAGTGTAGAAAGAGGAAAGTATGCCCGATGACTCATTAAATAGCTCAATAACTATTTAATGTAGCGTACAAGATCCTGTCCAACGTATTATTGTAAGTTTCTTAAATCTTAGTGTCTTAAGTAAAACCTGTCTGCAGACAAATTAACGAAAGTCCTGGAAAATGACCACCGAATTTTACTCGTAATTTAGGACCCACCATCGTTCCATCGACTTTAAAACTGCCTATGATATCCTAAGTCTCCAAGGGCGATGTCTGAACTCGGAATCCCGACAAAAAAAACTTATACAACTATGTTGCGTGACATTACAAAAAACGCGGTGCAACGCTCAAATGGATAGCAACTCATCTCAGCTATTAAACAAAAATGTTCAGGGTTCAAGCAAGAAGATGCGATATCATGTGATTTCTTCAACATAGTCCTCGAGCAGATAGTGTGCAAGAGTGGTGTTAATAGGTTTTCACTATACGGACGACATCGACATCATCGGCCTCTATAAGCAAACTGTTCTAGTAGCATTTTACAGATTTTTGAATGAACAGGTGAAACGCGTTGGTCTTGAAATGATTGAGGACATGTTATCAACAAACAAACTGTTGGTAGCAGTAATTTCAATATAGTTCCGAGGTAAGTGAACTCTCACCTCAGAACAAATATCAATTCCACGAAGGAAATTTAACGAAGAATTACCCTACCTGCTACTTAAGTTTGTGTGGCGGCGCCGAGTGCTGGACGGTAAGCAAAAAAGGAAACTTGACACTTTAGCAAATGAAAGAAAAGATCCAATACTGCAAAAAAGCTGGGCCACATCGAGCGTATCGACACGTTGCGATAAAATCTTTGGATATCAGCCTGTACATGAAAGCGTTTATAGGAATAAAAACGTTGGTTACCAGAGTTCTAATTTCTAAAGGCTCCCAAATTTGAGGGTCTATTTAACGGATTATAAAGAATATCCTACTTAGTACAGACCTTACCATAATGTTTACTTTTCACAGCTTATATCCATCATAGAATAAATAAATAGGTAGAGTTTTTGAACAGTATTGCGTTTACACTCTTTAAAAAGCATGTGCCGCTGAAAACAAAAACAAAGAGTCTCCTCAACAAACCATAGCTCACCAATGAAATTAAATCATTAATGTGGAAACTTGATCTTGCCTTTAAGCTATAATTTTTATCAACAATATTGATCTCTGAAAAACAGATTTGAAGTTGCAATTTATACTGCAAAGATTGCTATATATTCTAATAATAATTTATTGAGCAGCAAACATAGAAACGTTTTGAAAGGAGATTGATTTATAAATGTCCTGAACTTAGGTTTTGTAAATAGAATAATTCCTGAAATACCTTCCTATACACCAACTGTCGCTGTCAATTGTTTACGATAGTGATTCTCAAGTAGAAAGTTCATTTTCTACCACATCTGCTGAAGATGTTTAGGAAGCAATCAAACCAAAAGCTATCGAATTGGATGAAATGCACTCATCGTTCTCAACAATTTTGTTGTCTATACTATTGCCATAAATAACTTATATTTTTAATTCAATCATATTTACGAACAAATTTCCCAATAATAATAATAAACAATAAACAAATAATACCAGTTCCGAAAACGTCAAAAGGAGATGATCTTAAGCCTATTTCAACATTGCCAGATCAGATTATTTAAATAATCATTTAGAAGCAAATAAGAATCTTTTTTCAGCGTGAAAATATGAAAATATATCTTTAGAAAAATAGTTCCATCACTGTTTTGATAAGTGTTTCTGAGGAAATAAAAACATCGATAATGATTGTGTTTCGCTTTCAATTTTGATTTTTCAAAATCATTCTAGATGGTTAAACATTATATGCTCTGTTAAAAGACCTCATTTTTTTATAACTTTTATCCATACGAAGCCAAGCTAATCTATTCGTATCTCACCAAAAAGAAATAAAGTGTTTGGTCCATTACAACGCCAAGACCACAGAAACTATCAGCTTTTTTAAGTGTTTGATTAGATAGCATATAAACATTTAAGAAAGCTACAAATACAAATTAAAATGTTACAATAGGACTCTCTTGGGGAACAACCTTCGTTAGACTGTGTAAAGTTTTTGTATTTTTTCTTAATAGTACTTAAGGTAATCTTTTAAAATAATTATGTTATATGACAACTTGAAAATCCCTCTGTATTTCGAAAGATTACGTTTGTTTCCATTCTTAAAAATTAGTGAAATAATTGAGGACTTCCAGAAGCTTGGAAAAATATCGATACGAATCGATAAGTTAAACAGATAACACATAGGATGGTCAAACAGAAATAAAACGTTTTTAAAAATAAGGTGGTTTTCTACGAGAATCAGGACCGAAAGAGTGTGAATCTCTTAGTTGAAAGACATGGAGTGTTAGTTCGATTTTTCAATTTTTAGTTCAGCAACGTCAAGGTGAGAAAAAGTTGATATGTACTTTAAATATATTTCTCTATTATGACAGGTTTTATTACAGGCATTAATTTAGGATTTACCACAGGTATTTCAGTTATCATCACAAGTACTGGTAAAACTGAAATGTTGCTCTTTACCACCAAAACTAAAGTACCGCCCTTCACGCTACCTCGACTCAATGGTCAAATCCTATCATTGTCTTCCAGTGCAAAATATTTGGGAGTTACCTGTTACCTACCTTCGGAACCATAAACTTAACTGGAAACTGAATATTGAAGTACGGGTTAAGAAGGCCTGTGTTGCCTTCTACGCCTGCAGCAAAACTTTCGGCAAAAAGTGGGGACTTCAGTCGAAGATGATTTTATGGACGTACACAGCCGTAGTACGCCCAATCTTAACATTTGGTTCGATTGTGTGGTGGCCTGCTCTTAGCAAAGCCTATAATATTAATAAGCTTAAGAAGGTTCAGAGAACAGCTTGAATGGGCACCACAGGGGCCATGCGTACTTGCCCAACGGATGGACGCCTTAAACGTTATTTTGGATCTTCTACCAATGGACCTTTTTATTAAATACATAGTTTCCTGCAGCGCTATTAGGCTGAATGAATAAAATAGCTGGTTGTCAAAACCTCATGGTCACAGCAACACTACGAAATTGATTCCCTCTTGGTAGAGTAAAATCTTTTCTATCAACCAAACTGAATTAAACTGAAACTGCAAATGTCCTGCTTTGGCAAACACTAGAATGAAATTTTTTGGGAAAAGCATTCTTTCACGAACTTTATGAGCTTTCTGAGACAAAGATTAGAGACCTAATCTTTTTTCTCAATGCGATAAAATGGCTCTAACATAATCGCTATGAAGCTTCTCTATAAATCTTTCCCTTTCTATCACAGGTCAAACGAGTTTTTGGTATCAAAACGGGGCACTACAGCGCTAATTGGATCTCAGGCTAGGTTGCCTTGAGATCGCCATTTCTACCTACTTACTCAAAACAAGTATTATCACAGATCTCAGGTTTCTTATAAACAAAGAACAGACTTTGAAGGTCATCACAGGAAGAACATTTTTTTTTTTATATTGTACGGGGATATGAATACCCTTTTAATGATTATACACAGAGCAAGTAATTAGGAGGGGAGGATAGGAATTTAAAGGAGATACCGGTGCACATTGGTTTTGAATGCCTGCACTTTGTAATGAGTGGGAAATATTGAGTCGCACTACACGAATGTGGAATGCTTTATAAAATCAGAACCTCTATACTTTCAAGTACGACCGAAATTGACTCAAGTAAACTGATGGGCATTTTTAAAAGAACGGGTATTACTGTTGAATTGTTTAAGGGGAGGAATGCAACTGGCTATTTCATTAGAACATTGCTTATGGAAGTAGCGATAAAATAATGAGAGACATGAAACCTTACGACGGTGCTAGAGAGATGTAAAAGTTTCGGTTAGACAACGGTCACCTATCATTTCTAGAGCTCTCTTTTGAATTCTGTCCAAATGGGTTATAGGAGCACCTGTCCAAATATGGGAATTGTACTCGAGTCTTGGACTTATAAAAGCTTTGTAACTTACCCTTTCGTGTGCATTGAGTTTTCGAAGCTTTAAATTCTACACGGTTTTTGATTCCCCATGGAACATTGCTGTCAAGATCAGAATTTAATGATCTTATCATACACTGCCATTGATAGTCCACATGCGAAGAACAATTATGAGAATCTAAAAACGAATAAGACAATCTGAGGGTACTGTTATCAGCGAAACAAATTAGTGGGTTAGAAGTTTCAGACAAAAGATCATTTATAAAAATAAGGAAGATCATCGAAGACAAAACGGAGCCCTGGGGCACACCAGCGTTATTTTATGAATATCAGATTTGAACACGTCCAATACTACTTGATTTGAAAGGTCCGAATGGTAATTTCTAACCCAACGAAGAAGGGATTCATCAATACCAAATGAACGCATTTTCAATAAGAGAGCTTGAGGCCAAACTCTATCAAATGCTTTTGAAATATCAAGTGCAATAATCTTACTTTCTCCAAGACGATGTAAAGGTTTATTACACTGTTCCGTGAGATCACCAGTGGACCGACCTATTTCAACAAATGCCATACTGTCGTTCATTAGGAAGCTTCAGTTCTTCCAGACATTTCTTAAGCTGACTTTGGAAAGTAGGGATGTAAGTGCAATTGGACTATAGTTAGAAGGGGGAGGATGATGCGCCTTTTTAGGGACAGGATGGACAAATGCAGTCTTCCATCAACTTAAAAAGAGACCATAAGAATATGATAGATGGAAAAGCTTACGCAGTGATTTTGCCAGCTTTAAATCCGGGCCAGCGGATTTGTGAATGTCAAGATCTTTTAGTATTCTAGCAACTGTACGAGTGCGAAGGAAGATTCGTCCCATAGAATCATTTAAGCTCTCAAGTACAGGCGGAGTCATGTCACTCACTGGCAGCATCGAATTAACAGCAAATTGTGCTACAAGAAAATTGGCTTATTCAACAGAGTTACATAGTGTCATTGGAAACAAGCGTCGGAACCGACGAAGACGTAGTTTTGCGCACTTTTTTACAAATGACCAGACATTTGTACTACCATTTGCAGTTATGACACAATGGTCTGATGTGTCTAGAAGTAATAATACACTGACAGTATATTTATTAGGATCAGAAGTAAGAAACAAGTCTAGAGTGTTGGCGTATTGACCTGCTACGTCAGGAATCCAAATTAACTTATCAACTAACTGAGTCAGGTGGTTTAACTCAGCAAAAACCTTGACATACCTTTCCTTCGGATGTTGTCTGACCCAAATTGAAAACGCCCCTAACAGCGATCTCACTGTGCGTAAAATGGGATACAATTCTCTGGATAGAGTCGGACAGCGCATCGAATTCGTTTGAAGTCGAAATACTATCCACACTTGGGCTGCGATTAATTAGACAAGTATGAATTATGCGGATTTGACCCATATATAATTAAAATTTGTATTAATACATTCGCCATAATGTGGTAGAAGCTGATAGGTTAAATCATTACCGACATAAACGGCTAGACCATGGTGACAAAAGAATAATTTCACTAAGCTATTACCCTCAAGGTTATTCTCTAATGTTTAAAATAGTATGGACGTATACAGAACAAAGATTTTTTCTTAGCCCCCTAATGTTCCTTTATTCGACACAAAACTTACCAGCCATCATAATATACAAAAACTAAAAAAAAAAAAAAACAAAACAAGATAGTTATTTTTGACATTGACAAATTGTCAAAGTTTTTTTTTTGGTTCAACAGATTTTCTCAATAACTCGACTTTGTTTAAGCATGAAGCTGTCCCCCGTCTGAAGAATATTTTGTAAAATCTACGACTGTTTTTATAGTAAATATTTTCCCTAAATTTTGGTTTTAGTATTTCTCACTTTTTAATCTGACAGATAATTTTTAAATGGAACACAAAAAGAAACAGTATTCCACACACCAAGTAGTGTGGGACTCTTAACCACTAAAACCACCTCTTTATTAGGACCAATCTTGAAGGATCGACTACAGAGTTTTCTTTCTTAAATTTGTACAATCACTTTGGGGGAAGTTTAAACTTTTAATACTTTCCCATGTTTTCTTAGACCATAAGCTCATGAGGCTTGGTTCTTCTTAATCTCCGAACATGGTTTCTTATATTCAAGACGGACTCCATTTGAGAGTTAGTATGACTTTGCAGTCTCTGGTTTTGCGATACAGCGTATTTTTTAACAACTTTTGTAACTATTTCTTTTTGTAAGTCGCGATGAAGATCGGTGTTTCTTATGTACCAAGGTACATTAACTATTCCACGAAGGACTTTGTTTTAGAATTTTTGGATGATTTCGTCTTTGTACAGCCCCATAATTGGATTCCAAACAGGCTTTAGTTCTTGATTATACAGCATTATTTTGTTTTGGATTGATAAATCAGAGTTGTTACCAAGTAACCAGTACATTTTTCTATATTTCAAGTTTAGTTCTTCTTTGCATCCAAAGTCATTCCAAGATATTTGGCCGTATTGGCGTAAGGTATAGCTTGATTATTAATGAATATTGGAATATTGTTTATCTTTTTTATATAAAGTTTATATGTGAAGATTTTGTTTCATTGAGTTTGATACGAAATTTTTTTTTTTTAGTTTGACTGCTGCCTTAGAGAAACATTTGTCGGGTACCGAAATTTCGGCATCATCTGCAAAAGTAGCCATTATGGTGTGAATACCAACTGGAATATCCTTTTTATATAGCAAATACAGGGTAGGACCTAGGACACTTCCTTGTGGTACACCAGCTTCTATTTGGTTCAACTCTGAGTATTCTTGACCGTACCTTACTCTAAACAATCGGTCTGAGATGAACGATTTTAATATTTCGTGTCGTGTTTTGAATTATTAAAAAATATATAAAAGAATTCTTAAGACCCACCCTGTACATTTTTGCCCATCAATGCGCAGTAAACAAAATTATGTGATGTAAGAAATTTAGTTATGTTTTTGTTGTTGTCGTTTTTTGATTAGTACATAATTTAGTTATTTTAAGAATTCTGCAAATTAGCAGAGGATTATGGATAAATTCACAGTCGCATTGTTTGCTTTTAATGAGATTTTATAATAATTTCGAAAATTAAAAAATAAAATAAAAACAAAACACACAAATAAATGACAGCATCAAATTAGAAGAGCGAGCAGCGAGCAGTATTTAGTATTTATAGTGCGGTGCGATAAAAATTCCATCATCCCCACTTCATAGAAACATTATATTTTAAAAGTCCTTCCATTAATTTTTCATTGTTTAAATTATGACTTTCAATGAAAAATAAATAAAATAAAAATAAAAATAAAAATTCAAAAAATACACAAACAGAACTGTATACAAACAATGTTATTGGAATTTTTGACTATGTAGTCGAAGTTATACCTATGGGCTGTCTATGCTTGGATGATGCCTGCACCACAAAACTCTCGATTTGATTTTTGACTTAATTGAATTTAAATTGAATACATTCGGCTGAATAAATGAATATTAAATTTAGAATATATCTAGATTGGGGCTTTATGGATGCATGGGTTAGGTGAGGTAGACTCCATATACCCGTGCTTGATCCTAGAGCGTTCTGTCATACAGCTAGCTAGACCTTCCTCTAGCATAGAACCAGAGTTTCAGCAATTTCAAAAATATAGGTTTGAAAAAATTTGTCAATACAACACATTTCTGTTTCCAATTTTTTTTAAAATATATATTGTGTTTAATTTTATATATATGTATATTTCGCAGATACCAGCATTATTTAGATAAAGGATATGGTATAGCGGGAGTGAGAAAGAGAACGGAATTGACGAAAGGAGCATAAAACGATTTAGGTTTATATTATTTTTATTTTCAGTCACAATTTTTGTTTTTATTTTTTATTCACAAATTTTATTTCATACACATGAATTTGTTATAACATCAAATTGATATCAGTTGAAATAGGCGAGGGAATAGGAGAGAGGAAGAGAGGCTTTAAATGTCATTGTTTAGTTTTTGCGGTTTTGTAAATACATAATAGATGGAGTTGTTGGCGACGACATATTTGTGTATGCCTCATTTGATGATGATGATTTATAACTCTCTTGTTGTTGAAAATAAAAGAAATATGAAAAATATATCTAAATAATAAAACAGTGAGTTGATGTTGGCGCTGGAAAATTCAGATGGGAATTGACAATAGTAGATGGATTGAAAGTTTTATTTAAATTGTGTTTTACAAGAAATTTCATTTTTGAATTTTTTTGAAATGGGGGTATTTAAAACCCGATTTGAATTTGATGATTTTAAAAGGAGTTTTGTTTGCATACTTATATTGATTGTTATAAACGTTTAATTTGTAGGCATAGCTCGGTGCGTTAACCTTTAATGAACTAAGATTGTGGAGAGGTCTACGTATAATGATTTGTCTAACACAAACTTTAACTACATGTGGTTAAAATGTACGTTAAATAAGCACATCAATGTTCAAATGGTAGACATGTGCATTCAAGAGGACACAAGCGTCTACAGGTTTATCTCGAAACCCACCTCTGACTATCAACTCCTACTCTCACCTTGCAGTGGTGAACATGGGGTGTCAAGTACCTTAACTGGAGATTAGGTTCTAACTGGAAAGTTGTTGAGGGCAGAAAACGCGAGAGGTGCAGAGAAGTGTTTCTGCTAAGGCACCTCTCCTTATCCAGACGGCAGCGGAGGAATTCCCGAAACGGAATCAACGGTGGCGTCTACAGTTCCAGTAAGGTTGAAGTACTTAGTAATGACCTTATAGGTCTTCTACGATATATTCGGCGCCCAAGCCTATAAGGAGCGGTTTATCCGGCTCCCCATCCTTGGAGATTTACTTAGGATCTCAAGGTTGGGGGTTGTGCCGTCGGGGTGACTTCATGGCCACGTAAAACAACAAGCCTCGGATACTTACGGATTTACTGTTGACAACAACCGCAAATGAATTAAGGACAACGAGCTTCGGACATACACGTGGAATGTTAGGTCCCTTAACAGACCACGTGCGGCCGAAGAATTAGCGGAGGCCCTAGACCGCTATAAAGCAGACATCAGCGCCATCCAGGAAATACGATGGAATGGGCCGGGCAAAAAGAGGATGAAAAACTGCGATATTTACTATGGTGACTGCTACCACGAAAACCAACAGCGCTTATTTGGATGAGGCTTCGTCAGAAGCATCAAGGCTAAATTCGGCAACATTAGCCTGATATGCGCGCACGCTTCCACAGAAGAGAAGGACGCCAACACCAAAGATTTGTGCTTCGAGATCCTAGACAAAACATATAAGCAGTGCCCTAGCTAAGATACTAAATAGTCCTGGGCAATTTTAATGCCAAGCTAGGAAGGGAAGACATCTTCGGTGAAATAATCGGAAAGAACAGCCTGCACAACAACACTTCCGACAACGGATTCAAGCTCGTGGTAAACCAGTACGCGTTTTCCACATCTCAACATCCACAAAGGTACTGGGACTTCACCAGATCAATCTACCGTCAACCAGATTGACCGTATTGCGATCGACGCCAGACACGTTTCCAGCATCATGGATGTACGAACTTTCCGAGGAGCTAACATTGACTCGGACCACTACTTCGTTGAAGCCAAAGTAGAACAGGGAGGTGCTGGGAGAAGGTACAACATCGAACGGCTACAATCGCCAGAGATCGCCAAATCCTTTTCCGACCGAGTTACAAGTAACCTCTCTCGAAGTTCTCTGCCGCCAACACAATGTATGGAAATCCAGTGGCAACATTGCTAAAATGCTATCAGAAAAGCCGCCTCGATGCGCTGGATTTCAAACAGCCACCAACAAGGAACCCCTGGTTTGATGAGGAATGTCGGCAGGCAAAGTGGCGCTGCATAAAAGGAGGGCATGAGAAGCATGCGGTCGAAGATATTGAGAGGTTTAAAAGCAGGAATGAAGTTCGAAAGTTTTATGAACAGGTGAAACGAAATTCACAGGTATACATAAACCAGAACCGAAGGCTGCAAAGATGAAAATGGGAACCATCATAGTGGAACCGCAGTCAATGCTGAGGATATGGAAGGACCACTTCTGCGGACTGTATAACGGCGACGACGAACTGAATTCCGCTGTCAGGCAGGATGATCCATTCAACAGGGACATTGAAAGCCAGCAATGCCGTCCTCCCGACTTAGACGAAGTAAAGATTGATCTTAGCTAAAGTCTAATAAAGCTGCTGGAGCAAATGGTTTGAATGCCGAGCTCCTTAAAGCAGCTGGAGATAAGTTGGTAAGGAGCATGCACCAACTTATCTTTAAGATATGGTCAGAAGAAAGCATGCCCGATGAATGGAACTTTAGTATTGTTTGCCCGGTCCTGGTGACGGTCTCTGCACAAACTATAGAGGAATCAGTCTACTTAACATCGCCTATAAAATCTTCTCTGCCGTAATATGTGTATGTCGGAAGCCCATCATCAACAACCTGATAGGTCCTTATCAGTGTGGTTTTAGAATAGGAAAGTCCACAGTTGATCAAATATTCACATTACGGCAGATCCTGAAAAAAGCCCAAGAACACCAAATCGACACACACCATCTTTTTATCGATTTCAAGGCCGTATATGACAGCATCTACAGGGACGAGCTGTATAGAGGCATGTCTAGTTTTAGCATCCCTGCCAAACTAGTCCGTTTGTGCAGGATAATCATGGAGAATTCACGCTGCTCCATAAAAGTTGGAAACAACTTAACAGAACCTTTCGATGTCAAAAAAGGTTTTAGACAAGGTGATGCGCTGTCATGTGATTTTTTTTTAATTTCGTGCTTGAAAGAATAGTGCAGAGCTCACACGTCAACACTAGAGGCACTATCTTTCAAAAGTCTGTCTAATTACGAGCGTATGCTGATGACATTGACATAATCCGAAGAACTCAGCGTGATGTCAATGGGGCTTTTGTGAGTATTGAGGCAGAGGCGGCAAAAATGGGTTTAACGGTTAATGAGGGCAAAACAAAATACATGCTGTCGTCTATTTATTTTATTTTTTTATTTATAACTCTTGCTAAGCGCTGTTTCTTTGGACTAAGAAAGCAATTGAGTGGAAAAGTCCTCTCTCGAGGGACCAAAGTGTTGCTTTATAAGACCCTAATCATCCCCGTCCTGCTATACGGTGCAGAAGCATGGACCATGACAAAAGCGGATGAAAGCAGCTTGGGTGGCTTCGTGAGAAAAGTTCTTCTTGTGATCTACGGTCCCGTATGCATCGAAGGGGAGTTGAGGAGAAGATAGAACGACGAGCTCTACGGGCTGTACAGCGACGTAGACTTAGCCAGAAGGTGGCTGGGTTACGTAGAGCGCATGGAAACCAATGTTCCAGCTAGGAAAGTCTTCGAATCCACACCCACAGGACAGCGCAGTAGAGGAAGACCGCGGATCAGGTGGCGTGCACAAGTGGAAGGTGATCTCATCCAACTTGGAGCGCGAAACTGGAGACATCTAGCTAACACCGAGCTAGATGGAGAAGTTTGTTGGCCCTAGTTTACACAGGACTGTATCGCCACCTTAAGTAAGTTAGTAAGAAACTAAGGAAATAAATACTACAGGTAGTAAACATTTCTGGTCATTTGTAAATAACGTACGAAACACCACGTCATCCTCGGTTCCAACGTGACTTTCCCTATGTTAACACAGTTTGTTGTTAATTCGACTATACTAGAGTAGTCCCTCCTGTTCTTGAGAGCGTAAACGATTTTATGGGACACTCATACAGTTGCAAGAGTACTAAAAGACCCTGACATACACAAATTAGAAGGCCCGGATAGTATTTCCCCTATTGTTCTGAAGAGGTGCTTTCCAACGCTGGAAAAACCACTGCGTAAGCTTTTCCATCTTTCCTACTCTACAGGTCTCTTTCCGAGCGGATGCAAAACAGCATTTGTACAGCCTTTCCTTAAACAAGGCTAATCATTCTCCCCCTCTAACTATCATCCAACAGCACTTACGTCTCTTCTTTACAAGGTCATGGATTAATTATCAGCTTGAGAAATATCTTGAAAAAAGGAAGATTCTTAATGACCGGCAGTATGGTGATCTCATAATTTATCTCACCGAACAGTTTAACAAATCTTTACATCGCTTTGGAGTAAATAAGATTATTGTACTTGATATTTCAAAGGCATTTGGTAGAGTTAAAAAAAAATTTTGTGCAATCTTTTTACATGTTAAGAGTTTTTACAAGCCCTTAAGTGTCCGTTAATTATTAAAAAAATGTACAATCTTTTTTGTGAATTGATCCAAGTACATGCACTGAAAAACATAAGAAAACCATTAGGTTATCTCCTCCGTGTTTTACAGTAGCTTAGGTGTAACGTGGATTAATCGACTCTTTGTCTGGTCTGCAAACACCATACCATAGAAATCCGTGAAATTGAATTTGGACTCGTCCGAAAAGACTACATTCCTCTATTGTCTAACGCTTAAGCTAATGTGGTCATTAGATCATTTTAACCACGCCAACTTATTTTTGGTGGATATAAAGGGCTTCTTTACAGCTTTGAAAGATTTTAGTCCACCATCAACAGCTCGTCTACGAATTGTGCTCGTGCTTCCAATAGAGGAAAGAACTCTTGGGAACAATTAACACCTCGAGTACAGGATCATTTAGTACTTTGTGGGTCCTGAAATAACTTGAAAAGGTAACCTTATTTTTTTGTCAACCGTTTCCATCAATTTTTTCTAAGTATGAGTCGGATATGTATATACTTTGTTTTGCTGTCATTAATCACTACCCCCATTTTTGCCCCTTCTATTTCACTACTTCATCAAGCCATATGGACATCACGCTAAAATCATCCGATCATGTCAATGTCATCAGCATAAAAGGGTTAGTTAGAGTTAGAGAAAAAAAAAAAGGAAAAAGGACTAGAGCTGCTCGCGAGCTCTACGAGCAGAAGAGGAGAGAGGAACACCGGCTTCTTAGACGGAAAAAAAGGAGAGCATGAGAAGCGCGCGATCGAGGAGATAGAGGGAGGAATGAGGTTCGTAAATTTTACCAAAAGGTAAAAAAAACCTCCCAAGGGTACCAGCCACGAACCGAAGCCTGTAAAGACGATCAAGGGAACATCGTAGTAGAACCACAGTCGATGCTGAGAATATGGAAAGATCACTTCTCCAAATTATATAACGGCGATGACGAACCGAATTCCGCTGTAAGGGAGATAGAACCACTCAACCTCGGCGACGCAGATCAACAATTCCGCCTACCCGACCTTGACGAAGTGAAGATAGCTATATCTAAACTTAAGTCAAACAAAGCTGCTGGAGCTGACGGCATCGCTGCCGAACTATTCAAAGCAGCAGGCGATGACTTGGTAGGGAGCATGCACCAACTCATCTGCAAAATTTGGTCGGAAGAAAGCATGCCCGATGAGTGGAATCTCAGCATAGTGTGCCCGATACATAAGAAAGGAGACCCTCTAAACTGCGCCAACTACAGAGGCATCAGTCTTCTTAACATTGCGTATAAGATCCTCTCTGCCGTATTATGTGAACGTCTGAAGCCATTCGTCAACAACCTGATTGGTCCTTATCAGTGTGGCTTCAGACCAGGAAAGTCCACTATCGACCACACTACGGCAGATCTTGGAAAAAACCCATGAGCTTCAAATCGATACCCACCATCTCTTTATCGATTTTAAAGCCGCGTATGACAGCATCTATAGGGAAGAGCTCTACCGAGCAATTTCTAGTTTTGGCATCCCTGTCAAACTTATACGTTTGTGCAGAATGACGATGGAGAATGCACGCTGCTCTATCAAGGTCGGAAAAGATCTTACCGATGCATTTGATGTCAAAAAAGGTTTTAGACAAGGCGATGCACTGTCATGCGACTTATTCAACATCGTTCTGGAAAGAATTGTGCGAAACTCAACCGTCAACACTAGAGGCACAATCTTCAAAAGGTCCATCCAATTACTCGGATACGCAGATGATATTGACATAATTGGAAGATCAAAGCGTGATGTCAGTGGAGCGTTTTGAGCATTGCGACGGAAGCGAAGAAGATGGGTTTAGTGGTCAATGAGGGCAAGACCAAGTATATGCTGTCATCAAAAAAGGACACTGAACGACGACGTCTTGGACAAAACGTCACCATGGACAGCTATAACTTTGAGGTAGTTAAGGACTTTGTCTACCTAGGCACCGCTATTAATGCAGACAACGACACCAGCGCTGAAATCAAACGAAGAATAACTCTTGCAAATTTCTGCTTCTTTGGACTTAGAAGGCAATTGAGAAGTAAAGTCCTCTCTCGAGCATGTAAAATCACCATCTATAAGACACTCATCATACTGGTTCTCGTTTATGGCGCTGAGGCCTGGACCCTGTAGAAAGATGAGTGCGTCTTAGGATGCTTCCAGAGAAAAATTCTTTGGGTGATTTTCGGTCCCGTACGCATAGATGGAGAATGGAGGAGAAGATATAACGACGACCTGTACGGGCTGTACAGCGACACTGACCTAGTTAGCAGAATCAAAGTCCAACGGCTTAGATGGCTAGGTCATGTAGAGCGCGGATGGACATCAACGCTCCAGCCCGGAAAGTCTTCGAATCCAAACCCGAGGGACGGCGCAGTAGAGGAAGACCGCGACTCAGGTGGCGCACCCAGGTGGAAGAGGACCTCAACCAACTTGGCGTGCGAAACTATAGGCAGCTAGCTAGGGACCGAGCTGGCTGGATACGCTTGTTGGTTGAGGCCCAGGTCCGCCCCGGACTGTAGCGCCACCTTAAGTAAGTAAGTAAGAGTTAGACTTTTGCTCTGCACTATTTTTGCAAAGGACGCTGTTAGAGAAATCGCATAAGAGTGCATCACCTTTTCTAAACCCTTTTTTTTGCATCAAAAGGTTCGGCAGTTTTTTTCAACATTTATAGGAGCTGTGCGAATTGTCCATAGTCAACCTGCAGGACAATTTTGGCAGGGTTGCTAAAACTAGACATGGATCTATACAGTTCCTGTCCCTGTAGATTTTGTCATATTCGGCCTTGAAATCTATAAAAAGGTGGTAATGTAATGTGCATATTTGATCGACTCTAGACTTTCCTGGTTTAAGGACATACTGCTGAGAACCTATCAGTTCGTTAACGATGAGCTTAAGACCTTCACATATTACGACATAGAATGTTGGGTAAGCTATGTTAAGAAGACTGAAGAGGGCCCCCTATTTTCAGTATCGAGCAAACAATATTGAAGTTCAATTCATATCGAAGATGCGTTTTTCCGACCAAATTCTACAGATACAGGTGCAGTTACTATAGATTCTTCTAACCAAATTATCTCCAGCTGCTTTATAGAGCTCGAAATTTAAGCCATCTGCTCCAGCGGCTTTTTCATAGACTTCAACTTAGATCTATACGTGGTCTAGATTGGGAAAACAGCCAGTAGCAGATCCAAGTGGGGGGGGGAGTTTTATTAGGGATCATGATTACTTCAGTGAGAATTACCTTCAATTTCAACCTTAGCGTATGGCCTTATTGAATATGACCCCTTGTATTTTAAATTATTTATTTATTATATATAAATACGAATAAAATGAGAGTGAGGATGAGAGAAGTTTTAATCTATTAAAATCGCACCGGACAAATTCTTCAACTTTTGACCAATATAGGATTCAGGGAGGGTCATATAAGCCATAAGATTACACAGTTTAGATGTATGTATAAGCAAAGATTTTATCTGAAAATTTATCTTTTATGTTTTATTTTCTTAGGAAAAATGTTCAAAATTTCTGGCAAGCTTTTTTATTGTCTGGCTTTTTGCATCTTTTATTTTTTAGCGTTCCTACCATTTTGGAAAACGCTACGTTTCAACATAATTTCTAATAACTAATCCAATCTAATAACAAACCTTGTTACTTTTGCCACCTTATGTTATGTCAACTTTGTAAGCTTCCTTTAAAGAACATTAAACATATTTTTTAAGCGGTACCCAAAAACTTTCGACCCACCCTCGAAGCCTGGATTGATCTTTCGTCATCTATAGTGAATGGATTATCCTGCCTGTAAATGGAATTCGGTTTCACTATGATATTTCCACCACTTCCCAAGTCGTTGCAGCTTTCGAGTCGAGGTTTAAGCCCTTGTGAATTTTGTTTCACCTGATATGTTTTCCCTTTGAAAAGTCGGTGTACCTCTCCTCGGCACATAGAGCACATAAACTGCTCTCGTCTTTCTATGCAAATTTATCGAGGGATTGAAAAACTTATACCAACTAGGGAAATTATTGAAAAGTTATCAAATTGGTCTTGAAAATGTCACTAAAAGAATCTGATACTGCAACCAGCAACTTAATTTTTAATGATGAAATGAAACCTTTTATTTGAAGTCTTAAATTCCAACGACAATTTTTTTACAAAATAACCTTCAAAAACCCAAATGTATGTCGGTCCAAATTAAAGTTTCTGAGAAAACAAAACAAAAGCTTTTAACTGCAAAATTTAAGGAAGCATAAAATAAATATGTTTTTTACAGAATGAAGTCTACAAGTCAAGAATTGTTGTTGAATTGTCATTAAGAATTTATTTAAATCATATACTTGTAGGCATATCTGACATACCAAATTAATTCCATTATTTTGAACACATTTTAAAGCTTTCTCGACTTCCTGGAATACATTATTGTCTGATATTGACATACAAAACCAGTCAATTTGATAGGAGTGAAATAATCTCATCATCTTCATCTCAGTAAAAGGCAAATAATTATTGTACAACCACAAAACCCCAAGATTTGGTAAATCTACAATATCTTTGTTAGAAGAGATTGTTTTTTTTTTCTCAGCTTGTGGTGAGAGTTTCAAATAACAATTTTCCCATTTTCCCAATTTTTCTGACAGGAGAAGGTACCTATTGTATAGCAACTTGCCATTACCGTATGCTTCCCTGGAACAAACAAAAAATATAATATTATTCAATTTTTTCAGAGCTTTGAAAACAATATAAGAGGCTAGAATGTCACGACATGTTGTCACCAACATTATTAGGTTGGAATTTCATCTATTTCACATGGATTTTTCTATAAATAAATTCAATTTTATTTAAATTTAAAATTTCACGGAATTTTTTTTTTGAGAGAAGTGAATGTTTGGTTTTGAACAACGGAGTACTTATTTGAAGTCTTTTTAAAACGAGGGAAAAGGAACTTTAGCCCTTGAATACAATTGGAAGACTTGTTTGAAAACTTCTTTTACTAGCGCATTCACTATCTCGGAAGCAATCCTCGAATTCTTCAACTCGTTGTTGTTGAAGGCAGAGCAAGCAAATTTTGTCTTCACAATCGAACACAGCGTCGTGTCTAAAGAACTTTCAGGTGTTTCAGGAGTTATACTACCTTCTGTTTAATGAAAATCCTCTTCTTCCAAATTCCAAAACCTCTCATTCAATTGGAAAAATATAACATAAAACAAGAAAAACAATTTGTAGCCGAATACTCACAATTTGATTGATGTCACCAAATAGATTCTTATCCTTTCAACAAAAGAAAAATAAGGAGCTTTTTCTAAATGTGATGGAATCTTAAGACTCCTTCTTGTCTTACACTGAAGGCTGTTTTATTTTTTGTGTGATGCGTGAAGGAGCTGAGTTGAGACTGCATGGGTATTGGATATGGAATTCTTTTCAATGTAAATGACTTAAGTAACAGAAAAATACTGTAGACGTATAGTCAAGCTCCATATTTAAAGCTTATATAGAGGTATACGAGTATACATTTTACATTTTAATATTTATGTACTGGTTACATTCGGTTATATATTTATTTTTTCAATTTAAATGCAAAATATAAAATAACAACTTGTCATGTCTAAACGACTGTTTTTTGTATATTAATGCTCTAACTTAACTCTCAAGCTTCTCTTCGTCGCCGTCGTGACTCCTCAGTCCTCAGTTATATCCTCGCATTGTGTACAGAAAACAAAAGTATTGTTTAACGCCTACGACATTGTTTCTTACATTTATCAAAATCAATGCATTTGTCTGTCGGAGTGCGGGAGTCGTAGTCGAAGTCGAAGTGAAGCTAGGTGGAGGACTTTTGAACCTACACAATATTCTCAAAAAAAAAAAACCTTCTTTTCTCTCAAGACATTAACATGGTTTTATTTTTTCCTTCAGGTTCTTTTTTTTGTGTCATGAAGTAAAAGAAGTATTTCGTGGAATCACGAACCTAACAACAACTGTCTGTTTTAGGCAAATAAAGCATTAAGACGCGAAATGTTTTGCATTCATACAAATCATCCTTATAAAGTAGGTACCTACCTCCTATTCCCAGAACCTAGAACCCAGCACCCAACATCTCAACATTTCAGCATCCCAGGACCAAACGAACAATGTGCTCCTCATCTGTTCTGCTACTGCTATCCTATACTTGAAGGATCTAGAGCATCGCACATGTGACAAAAACATTTCCGAAGGACGAACACGATGTATAATAAAGTATAAACAAAGTACAAGTAAGGCAGTGAGACTGTGAGGAGGATACATATACTATATAATGTGCCAGAAAAAAAAACAAAAACAAAAGGAACAAGAGGCAAAGTATGTTGAGGGAAAAGTTCAAATTCCTGAGCGAGCTGAAAAGGTTATTAGCAAAAAGTTAAAGGGGAATGGCACAGGCAAGGCGCGATGATGGAGGCGGGCGTGTCGTCTCCATGCAGGGGTTAGGCTTAGTGAAAAACCATAAAATACTTTAGTTGTTTTTCCTAAAACAGTATAGAAAATGAACAATGCGGTCTTTTGAGTATATGAGGTTTTGTCCTGATCCTTAGATTTGTTTTTGAGAAACAAGTGATACTTAACGCGACTTTGATTGATACAGCGGGTCATTTTGAATTTAAGAGCTTATAAGTTTGTTGATGAAAAACTCAACAGATTTTAAGATTTCCCAATATGATTGAGTGAAGGAGAGGATGTACATATCGTATAATAAACCCAACCCCAATAGCTCTTGAAGATATCATATAACCGAAGCAGTTGGTATGTTTATCCTTTTTTATGACGGTGCAAGTCAATGCTCTGGGCTGTGCACCCTCAACTCCATCTCTTGGAGTACATAATAGGAGACATCATCATCATCATCATTGATGACATTTTGTTGTTGTCTCCTTTTTTCGACAACCCTTGATCCTGAAAACGAAACGAAGAAGATATCCAATTCGATAGGAAAAACCAAATCACCGAAAGGATTTTCGTAAACTATTTTATGTGCGTATACGTCCGTATAGGTATCTCAAATAACAATGGGTGTTATCGGGAATTAATTTTTGGAGAATAAAGACCTTTTGTGTGACTCTAACATGACGATGATCTGAAAGATTTTATTTGGTTTACATTCATACATATATAAAAGGACACAGACTATTATGTTCCTCTATGTCAAATTGGTTAGTTCATAACATCGAGAGGAATTTAAGGATCTTTTTGGAGAGAAAGATAGAAGAGTGTTCTTTTTTGGAGTTAGTAAATGTGTGTAAGAGGCTCGTGGTAACCTTTTTGGTGACACTTCTATGGGAGCAGAAACAGTGGAGTGACTGCCAAATTGAAAATATGTTTCTCAAATCTTTTAACACGAGGTACAAGGTACATTTTTTAACGTCATAGGAAATGACTTTGATGCAACGATTTAGTTATGAGTGCGTTAAAAATAACATCAATTTTTCTAATTCCCAATTTTAAAGTTGTTTAACATTTTTGCCGGTTTATTCCAAATGGTGCCAAATTGTTGTAAATAAAATTAAAAACTCCTAACAACTGTTTGGGTACAGTCACTTGGCCTAAGTTACCTTTTTTAAAATCAAATATCTGAAACTTGTTCCAAATTAGAATTATAAATAAGAACCTTCAATTCATGCTCAAATATGTATCAATTTAACACATGCACAAAGTTTGAATAAAACATTAAAAACATTGGGCCTAACCTAAAAAAAAAACAATACTTGACAATTTAGACATTTTCGATATTTCAAGGTCTCTTGAATCTAAATACTACACTACAAATAAATTCTTAGGCAGACAATTCTTTTATAATCTTAAAGAACTTGAAGATATTACAAGAAGCAGCCTAGTAAAAATAAATTAGGTGGTGCAACAGTCCGTTGAGAACTGGGGAATAGGGACTTACAACTCTCAACCTTTCCTGTGTGCGAGTAATGTTGTCAGGTATAGAAGGGACCTACAGTTTAAAGCCAAAAGTACTTTTCATCTTTCATTACAAGAATTACTCTTGGAGAATTCGTCAATTCCTCAAAAGAGGCAGTACCAATGAACAAAAACTTTAGATATCACAGGCAGGGATTGAACTCAAGACCTCTGGCATGAGAGTCCAACGTACTAACCATCATGCCACATGCAGCCTATAAGGCTTTTTATTAAAGCATCTAAACGGCTCAAACAAGACAACCCCAAAATAATCATGGGTTTTATCACTCTTGAGGGGTTTTCATTACTTCAGATTATCACAATGATTTCAGTGTGGAGATAATGTCATCAAACGCCAGCAAATCAACCTCACCTAACTTAACGTACTTACTTTCATATCTTAAGAAGTAGCAAAGGTATCAGTTGCAAATAAATCTACTTATTTTTTTAAGCTACTCCGTTCATTGCTTTATTTCTAAAATTATTTAAAAATTTCTGGTGTACCTCAAAGGAGTCACCTTGGTCCATTGCTTTTTATTTTATATTTTATTGATTTGCCTTCTGTTTTATTTATACAGGCGGTGTTAAAATTCAAAATTTGAACAAAAATGCTGGAAAACTTCTTGGTGAATTTGCTAACTTTGTGAACGAGAGTTTAAATAAGGGAGAAGGCTTAAAGCAAGGCATTTGATACACTCAGCAATTCAAAACTATTGGAAGCATTAGTTAGAATAGGGATCCGAGGTATGATGGCTGATTAGATGGCAGACTATTGTCAAAATAAAAGTTATTAACAGTAAAGCAAAGAATGTTGAATATGGAGTTCCACGAGGACCTAATTTAGGGCAACTTATGTTCATCCTGTATATCAACGGATTATTTCGAGTTTTTAATTTAAGTATTGAAATGTCTGTAATAAGCGACAATGATAATGCAAGAGGAATTCGATGCTGCTTTTCGATGGTGTCAATAGAATGAATTATTAATAAACGGTCCTAAGATTTATCTTTTACATATCCCAAGTTGACATATTAAAAAAACCGTCAAACAAATTTATTTCAGGGATGATTTCTCTTCAATCACGTCAATAGAATGAATGCATTAAAGTTCTTAAGCTCTAGGTACAAGTATCTTGGGGTTGTTATTGATGGCTATTTTCTTTGAGACAAATGTATAGACAAGCTGACACATTTATGAAGAAGGGTCTCTACATGCACTTTAACACTTAAAGTGTACTAAGGACGTTCCTTCTCCATCTACTTTAAGTGGCACTGTCCCAAAGCAACCTAAGCTGGAAAAGCTACAGACAAAAATCTTAAGGGTTTACTCGTGACGAATTTCTAAGTGAATTGAAAAACTTTTTCTAATTGTTTTCTTAAGTTCTTATAAACCGGATGTCTGCAGCGACAAAACTAGACTTAGTACAAAGAGACGCAATTATTGGCTTAGTTTACAGTACGTCGCTGATTCAGCTCCCTAGAATAACTAACAACTGGAGTACGGTTCTTGGTACACCACGTATACAACAAACCCTGGCATCAAACAACTTTGAAAACATCCGACAGTGCCTTCATTTCAATGACAACTCAAAATGTCTTCCCAGATTGCATCCACTAGTTAACAGCTTGAATGAATCTAAAAATTGTTTTCTAATCAATAATTTTTGTAGATGAGCAAATGTGCTTCTCAAAAGCTCCAAACGTCCTCAAAAGATTCAATCTTAAAAAAAACAAAAGTGGGGGCTATAAACCATTTGTGTTGAGCGGTTATTCTGGTTTTGCTTTTACGACAGAAGTCAAAACTGGAAAGAAAAATTTTGAGCATCTTTCAACATCGTAGTTTTCGACAGGGATTTCCAGCCAAAAGAACTATAGGAATTATTTCGATAATTGTTTTTCCTTTCTTGTTGTTTTTTGGAATTTTTAGCACTAGGTACTCTAAAAAGGATGTTCAAATGGTAAACATGTGCATTCAAGAGGACACAAGCGTGAACAGGTTTTTTCTCAAAACCAACTTCTGTCTCATACTCTCACCTCCCCATGGTGAACATTGGGTGCCTAGTACTTCAACTGGAGATTGGGTTCCAACCTTCAGTGGAAAGTTGTTGGGGACAGCAAGCAAGAAAGGTAGGGAGAGGTGTTTCTACTAAGGCACCTCTCCTTATCCAGACGGAAGCGGAGGAATTCCCGAGATGAAATCAACGGTGGCGTCTAAAGTTCCAGTAAGGTTGAACTACTAAGTGAACACCTTATAAGGCTTCTTCGACTTATTTGGAGCCCAGGCCTATAAGGAGCAGTTTTATCCGGCTCCCCATCCTTGGAGTTATACTTAGGATCTGGCCCTCCAGGTTGGGGGTTGTGCGTCGGGGTGACTTCCTGGCCACGTAAAAGCTATAGTTGCGAAGCACCAACAAGCATCGGATACGGACGGATTAACTGTTGACAACCAACGCAAACGAATTAAGGACAACGAACTTCGGATATGCACGTGGAATTTTAGGTCCCTTAACGCCCCACAGAAGAGATAAACGGCAACACCAAAGATATGTTCTTGGAGCTCCTAGACAAAACATATGAGCAGTGCCCTAGCTACGATATTAAAATAGTCCTGGGCGATTTAAATGCCAAGCTAGGAAGAACACTTCCGACAACGGATTCAGGCTCATAGATTTTGCTGCGGGGCGAAACGTCATCTTAGACAGTACGCGTTTTCCACACCTCAACATCTACAAAGGAACTTGGAACGCTTCCACCATCATGGATGTCCGTACTTTCCGAGGATATAACATCGACTCGGACCACTACTTCGTTGTAGCCAAGGTAGCACTTCGGGTTTCCAGACCCAAGGCAAAGCAGGGAAGTGCTAGGAGAAGGTACAACGCCGAACGGCTACAATCGCCAGAAATCGCCAAATCTATTTCCGACCGAGTTCCAAGTAACCTCTCTCGAAGTTCTCTGCCGCCAACATTGTGAAAACTAGTGGCAACTTTGCTAAGATGCAATCAGAGAAGCCTCTGGTGTGCTGGTTTTCAAACAGCCACCAACAAGGAACCCCTGGTTTCATGAGAAATGTCGGCAGGCAAATGCAGCCAAACAACAGGCACGCAAAGCGGCTCTGCATAAAAGACCGAGAGCTGCTTATGACCTCTATGAGCAGAAGAGGCGAGAGGAACACTGACTTCACGGAAGGAAAAAGAGAGGGCATGAGAAGCGTGCCGTCGAAGATGTTGAGAGGTTTAAAAGCAAGAATGAAGTTCGAAAGTTTTATGAACAGGTGAAACGAAATTCACAGGTACATAAACCTAGAACCGATGGCTGCAAAGACGAAAGTGGAAACATCATAGTGGTACCGCAGTCAATGCTGAGGATATGGAGGGACCACTTCTTCAGACTGTATAACGGCAACGAAGAACTGAATTCCGCTGTCAAGCAGGATGATCCATTCATCATAGACGACGAAAGCCAACAATCCCGTCCTCCCGACTTAGACGAAGTAAGGATTTACATATCTAAGCTGAAGTTTAATAAAGCCGCTGGAGCGCATTGCTTGAATGGTGAGCTCTTTAAAGTAGCTGGAGATAAGTTGGTTAGGATCCAGCATGCACCAACTTTTTTGTATCATAAGGTCAGAAGAAAGCATGCCCGATGAATGGAACCTCAGTATTGTTTGCCCGATCCTGAAAAAAGGAGACCCTCTAAACTGCACCAACTATAGAGGAATCAGTGTACTTAATATCGCCTATAAAATTTTCTCTGCCGTAATATGTGAACGTCTAAAGCCCATTGTCAACAACCTGATAGGTCCTTATCAGTGTGGTTTTAGACCAGGAAAGTCCATACTCGATTAAATATTCACATTACGGCAGATCCTGAAAAAAACCCAAGAACACTAAATCGACACCCATCATATTTTCATCGATTTCAAGGCCGCATATGACAGCATCTACAGGGACGAGCTGTATAGAGCCATGTCTAGTGTTGGCATCCTTACCAAGCTCGTCCGTTTGTGCAGGATGACTACGGAGAACTCAAGATGCTCCATAAAGGTTGGCAACAACTTAACAGAACCCTTCGATGTCAAAAAAAGGTTTTAGACAAGGTGATGCGCCATCATGTGATTATTTTAATATCGTGCTTGAAAGAATAGTGCAGAGCTCAAACGTCAACACTAGAGGCACTAACACTTACTATCATATGCTGATGACATTGACATAATCGGAAGAACTCAGCGTGATGTCAATGGGGCTTTTGAGAGTATTGAGGCAAAGGCTACGAGAAAAACTAAAATTGCTTCTGAATTTTTTTTTTCTTAACTAACTCCTTTTTTGTTTCTTTGTTACTCATTGTTTCCAACAGTTGTTTGTATCTCGAAAGTTTGAAATAAACTTCATTAATAAAACGAATTAAATTTAAAAATTATGCAGCACTTTTTTAATATTGAACTTATGAGTGATAGAGGAATCGAACTTCGATTGATTTGATGAACATTTCTCTAAAATAGAAATTAACATTATCTCTAAATTCATTTCCAGACGTTTAAAGAGTTCTTGTTACACTCAGCTCGAAGTAGCTCCTTAAAAACTTAATTCTAAAGATCTTGATTGTTAGGAATGGGTTCTCAACGAGTTCAAAAATCAGTACCCATTTTTATGACAATATCATAAAAGAAATTAAAATCCCTCAAACAAATAATATTCCACATACGCCACAGTGCATCATTATATCAGCAAGCTCCAGAAGAAGAAAAAGTATCTGTGTAAAATGGTGATAGAGCTTCGTTTCTTCCACCCTGTTTTACCTCCAGCAAACATCCTTTATACAACAAGTATAAAGGATTATAATAATTATCGTCCTTACGCCCGCCCCCGCGTGTGTCTTTTCTTCTTTCTTCCTTTCTTTTCTTGCAAACTGTTTCATCATCCACATTTAATTGGCAAAATGACCAATCAGCCATCAACAGCAGAGAGATATTAAACTGTTCAATTAAAATCCCACAAGGTATATAAACACAATCATGATAAAAGTATAAGTCGCTAATTAAAAGCTACAGGTACTCCCCCACTCTATATATCTCCCGAAGCGATATTATACAAAAGGTATAAAGGTAGCAATAACAAGCAAGCCAAGATCAAGAGTGTTACAGTGAGACTTGAGACTCTGCTTGAAGCGTAGTAATTATGGGTTTGTGTTTCTTTAAAATTTTATTTACTTTTCACAAAAAAAAAGAAAATAATTATTCCCAGCAATTTAACATTAAAATAAAATCTTCCAGATAGCTTTTTAAAAGCCATTGAAGTTTTTCTTTTATTTTTGGTTTTTACATCGCTTGTTCGTTTGTTGTATCTTCGTGAAAAGCTTAATTTCTTTGACGGAAATTAGAAACGGTATCTAGGTAGCACGATGGTATAGATAAGAACATGTATAGAGTATATCGAGGTACTTTAAGGGACTTGATACCCAACTCATAGTACATCAAACCAAACAACCATCAGCTTATAACGGAAACGGAAGGTAAAATTAACAAAAGAAAAACAAAAGATAAAATCAAGTAATTTGGCGCTGAATGAAGTCGTTTCGTTGCAAGGATACGGATATTCGTCGTATTGTAAACCGCAATATTATATAGCCCCCCTCCCTGCTCCGAACCACCATTGTAAACATAATGACGAAGCTCATAACATTTAGTTAACTGTTTTTTTTATTTTTTTTCCTGTTGGTTTTATTTGCTTGCTCGAACCTCATAACCTAAATGTTAAATTTGGAGGCAGAAACAGAATGAAGGATGAAATCTAACGATCCTTGCGTTGATATATTTCGGAGCCAAATAAACCTGTTTTCTGTGGCCAAATGGCGGTTGTTTTAATGTCGGAGCATCTTATGAGTACACAAAAGTCTATGGCAACAGCAGAACACAGCAGCAAGAAACTGACGACAAAGAGAGGTAAAAGCGGATGGAGTCAACGGAGGAAGCAAGCAAACAAACAAACAAATAGTAAAAATGAGCCACGCAAAATGCAACTCCAACAAGGACGAAATACAACAACAATCCAAATACCAAATAAGGATTTTCCAAAAAAGAAAATAAGCTGGAAGAAAAATAAATAAGGAGCTATGTGCGAGTACATTTTGAAGACAAGAAAAATTGTTTGTTTCTGTGTCTTTTTGCACTTTGTCCAACCGTTCTCTTTTATACAGTTTGACTCTGATTTCGTAGGAATAAAAGAAAAAAAAATCGGCGGCGTTATTGTCCTTTTTTATTCTTTTCAATGAAGAAGAAGAAGAAGTAGAAAAATAAAGAAGTTGAGCGCTGAAGCGCTTCTGTGCTTTGTGCTTGTGCTTGAGTTTCGAGCGCTCTATATTGGCTATGTGTGTAGTGTATATGGCTGCACTTCCTGTTTGCGTTCGTGTTCCGGTGCTCGGTGATGCTCTCTTTCTGTATACGTACCACCTCCGGTCTACAGTGGTGCAATAGTGGAAAAATGAAGAATGCGATTTCTAAGAACAAACATTCATTGTTCAGTTTTTGAAAAAGCCATCGGTGTTAGCTTTTAAAAATCTTCAATTTCCGTTGGCCTGCAGGTGCTAGATTTTTGAACAGACCATTTCTTTTTCCTTTTAATTTTTTTTTGACAAAAACCAAAAAATGGAACCATTGAACAAATTTAGAGAAATCTTTATTTCATTTGGCACTAAAAGGTATTCCAATAAGAACTTTCATTTTTAAAAGCCCAATATTTTTGAAACTGTCGACTTTAAAATAGCTATCTTTTCACATTTGCAAGCAGAAACTACGACATTAAAAAAAGGAGACAGAAATTGTTAATATTTACTACATTTTGGAGTCACAATTCGGCAAAAGCAAAATTTATTGAAAATTTGGAGCTTCTGTTTATGAAAACGAAGATACGTCAGTTTTCGCTGGCTTTAGGTAAATTTTGGGGCTTAGATGGCATTAGAATCTTGTATTTTGTCTCTGGGATCTCCTAGACCTTCACCTCCTTAGGCTCGAAAACATTTACATTATATGGCAGTGGCTTCTTCGGGGCAATTTTGTTCTTGGGATTGTAGCGCAACATGATTAAGACCTTAATACAAAAAATTCCTTGATCCAAAATAAGTCTATGAGTGGTGGTTGCGATGTATTCGTTGCATGACATTTTGGAATGAATCATCAAAACGTCGACAAATTTTATTGACTTAGCACGCTGATCTGCTGGAAACGACCACTTTGAAAACATTATGCACCGAATTCCATATTGAAACGGAGCCACTTTAGTAGGCATTACAAACAGCCAGCTTTTCGGTAAATTCTTAACGGAGAGACTCAGCGAATTTAGAATACTTCTTGAACATGGCGGTCAATTCACGGATTGGGAGAGACGACTCTTCTTTCGCAACGTGGGGTGATTTTCTACGAATTCACAAGGAAGGAACATGCTCAACTTATTCGTAAATAGTCCTGATTAATAATTACGGTAAATAGATTAATTGTTCAAGGCTGGAACCGGGTGAAAAAAAAAATATTAAAAAAATGTCCAATTTTGAACAAAAGTTGCTGATAGTGTTATTTCTGGAAGAAGTGATAACAATTCAACACCGAGATCTTATACTTATTCATACACATTTCATGAAAACCTTATGTTTCGAAGAACATAAAGCCGTTAAGTTCATTTGGCTGATATTTAGATTGTAAATGCATACTTCGCTCTTTACAAGTAAATATATAAGGCCCCATGTAAAGAAAAACAACGTGACTACCAACGCTTTTCCAGTCAGCTTGCAAGTATTACCACAGCAAAAGATTGGTGGAAACTGGACAAAGAAATACGCGGTAGCCATTTGAATACTGCAAACCAAATCACAGCTTTTGAATTAATTTCATATCTCGAAAACTAAATTTATTCAGATCGATTAAGCAGCGGAAAATATTTCTGTAAAACAAATCTAGTTGAAATACCTGAACTTGATCACCGAATTGATTTGAATGAAGTAAAGATTGCGATTGAATCTTCAAAAGAAAATAAAGCTCCGAGTAATTCTTTTATTGGAGAGGTTCCTACTTTGGTGAAAAGATTCTACGAAACAGGAACAATACCAACATCCTTAAAAAAAGCAATTATCTTTCCGCTCTTCAAAAGAGGTGACGCTAGTCTTTTATCTAATTATCGTAGGCTTTCATTTTTACATACCCTTTACAACTTATTCACCTGAGTTCTCCTAAACCTCTTCACTACTTGGATAGAAACTCAACGAATACTAAGCTGCATGTCAAAAAGATTATAGTACCATTGATCAGATTTTTAATCTTTCATGTCTTATTTAGTTGCAACTAATCCAAAAAGAGAAACTTTATGCTTGGTTTGTAGACTTAAAAGCTCCGTTCGACAATATTAACAGAGAAGCTCTTATTCACAAACTTATTACATTGGGCATCACGATGAAAATGGTTAAAATTATCAAACTATTATACCAAGATACAGTTGCAGCCGTCTGGGATGGAAGCAATTCCTCTAATTCCTTTGGAACGAGCAAAGGCGTTAAACAAGGTTCTGTTCTGAGCGCTCTGCTTTTTGTCTTGTTCTTAAATGACTTAATTCTGAACTTCCCATCTTTTGTTAGCTGTTGATATTGTTATTTTGGCTGAGAGTCCAGCTCTACTTCAAACAATCATTAACCAGCAGCTATTGCGATAGATGCAACCTTGAAGTTAATGTTGAGAAATCTGAAATTGCTATTTTTAGGAATGGAGACCGAAGAGCATAAAGTGAAAAACGGGATTTCAAAGGTCTGGAAGTAAAATCACCAAACCAATCAACGCAACCTGGTCTAAGTTCTTGAAAAATGAGTTAGTTCCTCATTCAGTAAAGTTTAAAGTCCATTCAGCCGCCTACCTACCTCATAAAGATCGAAACGGGTTTTCCGAAAGCCCTTAAAATACATTTTAAATACAAGGTGTCTCAAAAGTAAGTTCACATTTGCTTATCTTATTACGCGAAAGCAACTATTCTGAGGGGCGCTTGGGAATTTAGTCGCTATGGAGCGTTGCTCTGGTGCGGACCGTGCGTTGTGCGTACGTGAGTTTTACAAAAACGGTAATTCGGCGACTGTAGCGCGTAGAAAATTCTGCAGTATTCGACATATTCATCATCGAGCGCCTAGCACTCGACTCATTGCAAAATAGGTTGAAAAGGTTGAAGAGACTATGTCAATTCTGGAGAAACCAAAATCTGGGCGGCCGAGAACATCAAGAACAGCCGAAAACGTGGACAGTGTTACTCAGTCTATTCGAGATGATCCAAACCTCTCAATTCGGAAGCGTGCTGTTGCTTTAAATGTGCACAGATCTTCATTATGCCGCATTTTACACAAAGATTTAAAGCTGGTCAGAAATTCAGTTAGTGCAAGAACTGAAGCCTCAAGATGCTTGTCAGAGGCTTTTCATCTGTTTTCAGATGAATCCATTTTCACCTGAATGGACATGTAAACAAGCAAAATTGATGTTACTGGAGTGCAACGAACCCAAACCAAAAACATCAGAAACCGATACATTCACCCAAAGTAACCGTATGGGCAGCGACGTCCGCTAGAGGAATTGTCGGCCCTTACTCTTTTGAAGATGGAAGGGGACGGACACTCACAGTGAGTTCAGAGCGTTATGTGGAGATGTTATACGAGTTTTTCGTACCCTAACTGCAAAACTTTCCTGGTTACCACCAAAGAACATGGTTCCAGCAGGGTGGCTGCCTCGAGTTCGAGAAATTTTTTCGAACAAATTAATCTCCAGGCGAGGTGACATAAATTGGCCTTCACGGAGTCCCGATTTACCGCCTATGGATTTTTTCCTGTGGGGTTATGTCAAATCAAAAGTTTACGCTTATGAACCAACTTCTCTGGCACAATTAAAAGAAAATATCCGTCATGAAATGGCAGCCATCACGGAGACTACCTGCCGAGTTGTCATAGGCAATTTTAGTGCCCGACTAAATGAATGCTGTGAGCGCAACGGTTTACATTTGGACGATGTTATTTTTAAAAAATAAATTCCCAAACAGTGTACTTCAATATAAAAAAAACATTTTTCAATAAAGCTAAGAATTTTCTTTTAAAAAAAGATTTAGTCTACCCAGATCTAGATTACCACTCAAACTTTTATACGCAGTACTTCGCAAAAATATTTATTGGGCCCAGGAATTGTCAGGCCTTTTCCATGCGATTGTTATCGTTGTCAACTATGAAGCTAGTAATTTTGATTGGAAACATGCCCACAACATGCTTTTGGTTAAACTGAAAGAACAACAGTGCTAAGATTCTAACGAACGTGCTTTACAACTGCTTTGCACAGAGATACGCCACTATTTTAATGGCTCAAATTCACGAGAAATGATAAGTATGATCTTAGGAACGAGGTGTGGATTACTTTAACTTGATCATCAGCATCTGCCCTATTTTCAATTAATACCGGCGATTATTTGTAGGAGCTGAAACAATTAATCGCACGCACATGAGAATGAAACCTCTAATTGGAAGACCCTGCACACGATTTCTAAGCTTGATATGGCATACTTGATTGCCATCCATAAGTTTGTTGATTATCTTAAGTTAAACTTAAGAAAAGTTCACAAACAGAGTGTATAAGCTTTCATATTCAATAATTATTTAAAAAAAAGTACGTATACGCCCAGTGTACCATTTTTGAATTGAAATTTCCAAAGCAAAAAAACGAACTCTTTTGCGATTAAGGAACCGTTTATTCATATGAAATGCAAAATAAAATAAATATTTGTTACATTTCATCTTGCAATTGAACCACTGTATTAAGCCTTTGTATGCATTGTACACATTTATTGCATAGTTTATTTTACTTTTTTAATTAAATTTATTGTTTTTCTTCTAAGATTATTCATTTAGACATTAAGAAAGAACGAAAACAAAGCAAAGTGGGTAAAAGAAGCAAGAGAATATATATATTTTTTTTTGAGAAAATAAGAAAAACGACCATAGTCACAGTGACTAAAAGATAGCTCAAGAAAAGAGAAATCACTTTTCATATAATTCTAGATAGTAGTATTACTGTAACTGCAAAGGTACTATATATGTATATAAGTCGTCCTTTTTAAATTCATATACGGAACAACGAATATACGACAGACAACAACAATTGTATTAAGTTCATACCTTATATGACCAACAACAACAACGACGACAACGACGACGACGACTTCGTGTGACGTTGGAGGAAGAAGAAAGGATTGCAAGAACTTTGCTATTTATGGATGACATTGTGGTTTTATTTTTTTTTTATATTTCTTGGCTTCAATCAGAAAACGTCTTTATAAAACTTGACTCGTGCAGAATAGTGCTTTTATATTTATTTTTATTGTAACAGTTATGATGGTAGAAAGGTTTGGCATTTTGGTAGAACAAAGTCATGCCTAGTAGAGATAAATTTTAGTTTTGCTGGAAAGAAAGAAATTATTTGACAATTGAATTTCGGTCAGAAAATTTGATTTTTATTTTAAGTGCAGAGGTTTTTAACTTTGTAAAAATAATATGGAAAGAAAATCGTAGACCTATCGAAGGGCATCGAAGCTGCTATTGTTAAAACCACATTGTTCGGACATCTTTGTTTTCGTCAATTTCACTGTCCCGAATACTTGAGAATAATAAATGCAGACATTATGATTGATATTTTATTTTTCCTACATTGACCATTGAGAATTATCGTAGCATCTTCGAGAATGGTGAATTGAGAATAATTACGTATGATACAGTCTGACTAAGAAGCATCAAACGAAAGGACAACATAGTATTGAAAACTCATGCATTTGCCAAAGGCATCTAAGCGCTAGTTTCTTCAGAAGAACTTGAACTCAACTTGGGAATTTTCATCCTAAACTTGTGGTTAATTTGTTGTTTTTTTTTATTCAAAGCTGACAGTTTGAACCTTCGATTTTTAGTTCTTGAGTTGGACAACTTTCGATTTTATTAACGTCCAAAATAAGAGTAGAAGTGTGGAAGGGTTATTTGAGTTTGTGTTATGATTGTTTGTTTCTCTGTCAAATATTAATCTCGTTTTGTATAAAGTTGATTTGTGGAGAAAATTTTGTTCGAGAAAATCATCCATAATCTGCTTCTGGATTAAAAAAAGGCAATATATCAATTTTTACCAAAGAACCATGCTCATTATCAATGGGCCTTTTTAAAATGTGTCCACGGGTCGACCTTTTTGTGGGGAATCTACCACGATTGTCTTCTTGATTATTCAGGTATATTTACTTTATATTATCCTTTTGCAATACACGCAAGCAACCGAAACTTTATTCTCACACAAACGCACAGAATGAATTCAAATTTGTCAAAAATACAAGTATCCTAGAGAAATTGGAAACAAAAACATAAGAAGACTACCTTGGAGTTACGGCTCCCCATCCTTGGAGTTATATACTTAGAATCTGGCCCTCCAGGTTGGGGGTTGTGCCGTCGGGCGACTTCCTAGCCACGTAAAAGCTTCATAGTTGCGAAGCACCACCAAGCCTCGAATACGGGTGGATTTACTGTTGACAACCAACACAAACGAATTAAGGACAACGAACTTCGGATATGCACGTAGAATGTCAGGTCCCTTGACAGACCACGTGCGACCGAAGAATTAGCGGAGGCCTTAGACCGCTATAAAGCAGACATCACCGCCATCATTTAAATACGATGGGATGGGCCGGGCAAAAAGAGGATGAAAAACTGCGATATTTACTATGGTGACTGCTACCACAAAACCAACAGCGATTATTTGGATGCGGCTTCGTCATTGGAGCCAGACTTAGGCAAGAAGACTTGAGCTATAAGTGCATCAATGAACGCCTCATGACCAAACGTATCAAGGCTAAATTCAGCAAAATTAGCCTGATATGCGTGCACGCCTCCACAGAAGAGAAAGATGACAACAACAAAAATATGTTCATCGAGCTCTTAGACATAACATATGAGCAGTGCCCTAGCTACGATATTAAAATAGTCCTCGGCGATTTTAATGCCAAGCTGAGAAGGGAAGATACTTTGGTGCATTAATCGGGAAGAACAGCCTGCACGACAACACCTCCGACAACGGATTCAGGCTCATAGATTTTGCTGCAGGGCAAAACGTCATGGTAGTGAGTACGCGTTTTAAACACCTCAACATCCACAAAGGAACTTGGACTTCTGCAGATCAATCTACCGTCAACCAGATTGACCATATTGCGACTGACGTCAGACACGCTTCCAGCGTCATGGATGTCCGAACTTTCCGAGGAGGTAATATCGACTCGGACCACTACCTCGTTGTAGCCAAGGAAGCACATCGGGTTTCAAGACCCAAGGCAAAACAGGGAGGTGCTGGTAAAAGGCCAGTGATCGCCAAATCCTTTTCCGACCGAGTTAAAAGTAACCTCTCTCGAAGTTCTCTGCCGCCAACACAATGTATAGAAAGCCAGTGGCAACATTGCAAAGATGCAATCAGAGAAGCCGCCTCTGATGTGCTGGGTTTCAAACAGCCACCAACGAGGAACCCCTAGTTTGACGAGGAATGTCGGCAAGCAAATGCAGCCAAACAACAGGCACGCAAAGCGGAGCTGCATATAAGGACGAAAGCTGCTCATGAGCTCTATGAGCAGAAGAGGTGAGAGGAACAACGACTTCGCACAAGGAACAAAAAGAGGGCATAAGAAGCGTGCGGTAGAAGATGTTGAGAGGTTTAAAAGCAGGAATGAAATTCGAAAGTTTAATGAACAGGTGAAACAAAATTCACAGCTACATAAACCTAGGACCAAAGGCTGCAAAGACGAAAATGGGAAACATCATAGCGGAACCGCAGTCAATGCTGATGATATGGAAGGACCACTTCTGCAGACTATACAACGGCGACGATGAACTGAATTCCGCTGTCAGCAGGATGATCCATTCAACATGGACAACGAAAGCCAACAATCCCGTCCTCCCGACTTAGACGAAGTAAATATTGTCATATCAAAGCTGAAGTCTAATAAAGCCGCTGGAGCGGATGGTTTGTATAGTGAACTTTTTAAAGCAGCTAGAGATAAGTTGTTAAGGAACATGCACCAATTCATCTGTAAGATATGGTCAGAAGAAAGCATGCCGATGAATGGAACCTCAGTATTGTTTGCCCAACCCTGAAAAATAGAGACCCTCTAAACTGCACCAACTATAGAGGAATCAGTCTACTTAATATCGCCTATAAAATCTTCTCTGCCGTAATATGTGAACGTCTAAAGCCCATCGTCAATAACCTTATAAGTCCTAAGCAGTGTGGTTTCAGACCAGGAAAGTCCACAGTTGATCAAATATTCACATTACGGCAGATCCTGGAAAAAACTCAAGAAAACCAAATCGACACCCACCATCTTTTCTTCGATTTCAAGGCCGCATATGACAGTATCTATAGGGACGAGCTGTATAGGGCCATGTCTAGTTTTGGCATTTCTGCGATTTGTTTAACATCTTACTTGAAAGAATAGTGCAGAGCTCACACGTCAACAATAGAGGCACTATCTTTCAAAAGTCTGTCCAATAACTGGAATATGCTGATGACATTGACATAACCGGAAGAACTCAGCGTGATGTCAATGGGGCTTTTGTGAGTATTGAGGCAAAAATGGGTTTAACAGTTAACGAGGGCAAAACGAAGTACATGCTGTGGCCAAAAAGGACCTAGAACTTCGACGTCTTGGTCAAAACGTCACTATCGACAGACTTAACTTTGAGGAAGTCAACGACTTTGTTTACCTGGGCTCCACTATTAACGTAGAACACAACACCAGCGGCGAGATCAACGCAGAATAACTCTTGCTAACCGCTGTTTCTTTGGACTAAGAAAGCATATGAGTGGTAAAGTCTTCTTTCAAGGGAAAGTGACCTTACCCAACTTGGAGCCCTAACCTGGAGACATCTAGCTAGAGATCGAGCTAAGTAAGCAAGTAATAGAAACTACGCTAACATTGAAAAAGTTTGTTTATAAAGAGGAAGAGTAATGTTCAACTTCTCTTCGCGCTTATAAGAAAAAAGTTGGCGGAAAGGTATCAACCCAACTTAATAACTTAATAATTTAAGATGAATTTTATGCGGCCACTAGAGTGTCGATTTTTTTTTTTCTTAAAACCTTAAACTGGCAAGTGTTTCCATGCAAAATTTTAATTTTTGACCAACAACGAAATACGTTACTGCTTACTTTATAGAAAGCAACAAAAACAGAGACTTATCTACTTCTTAAAGCTTAAGATTGCACTGATACGCTAATTTTAGAATACAGTTACTTTTTTATTCGGAAAGGGTTAAGTCAAAGAATTGGTTTTTCCACTTGAACATTCTCTCAAAACAACTGTCTATATACTCTTGAGGTATGAGGAGTATGTAAAGTAAGCCTCCCAGATACAGCAAAATGGATATTTTTGTACAAACGAAAACCTTTCCATTTTCATCCACCTTGTTTCTCATTTAGACTTGTTTAAGATTATTTTAGTTGTTCTGAGCATTGGAAAACTAGGTTAAAACTACGCTTTTTTAAAAATTAAAATTTTCGTACATTTTTTTTCTTGAAATGTATGCATATTGGAAAAGATATTGATACTCTTCACGCTGATAATCCAAAATTTCTAAAATGTTTTCATGTTTTTGAATTTCAATAAATAAATATTGCTTCTCTTTCATTGAAAAACAAGGTCATAATTTTTCAAGGGGCCCAAAACTTGTTTAAAAATGTTGATAATAATAATAATTTTTTCCAAGAATTGACATTGCTGAAATAATTTCTCGCATATAAAAGATCAAAGTTTTCCAAAGATTTATAAACATATACACTTAGCAGTGTTAACTTTCGAAATTCAAATCTCCAAAAAATTTTAAATGGTTATGGCTCTTCTTCTAAATAGTTCCTAAGATTAATTTCTTAAAATTGAAACCTATAGTATACAAAATCTTCACAACCCTTTTGTAATTTTTTTGTAATAGAAGTTTCGAAAATTATCATCTCTAAAAAATTTTAAGTACAAAACAAAAATAAAAACTAACCCAAAACTGCTTATATTCTATGGACCCCGAGAAATGTCAAAATTCTACAAAGAGTACAAATTATAACGATGGCCAATGTAAATTTAAAATAATATGATTCAACTTGTAAAACCCGCAAATTTTACGATTTTGGTTGATAAGTACCACAAAATAAGGATCTCTAAAACCTAAAAAATTACATATCAAACCCGCTGCTGTTTGGTCTCTTGGCTTATGCCAATTTCTATCCTATTAACAGACAAAAAATCAACTTGAATTTACGAATACTTAAACTCGTAGTTTAATGTCTACTTTAGCCAATTTCTATTCCTTAAAAATAAAACAACAAAAGCTAAACCAAAATGACATCTTCTTCTTCTTTTACATTGTACACAATGAGACTCTATAGTTCCATCAATTTTATTATGCGCCTTCACATCATAACACACAAAATATCTGAACGTTTACACTCATGCTTATGGTTGGCAAATTAGGCTTTTATAGAACTCTGCAATAGCAAATAGAGCTCTTCAAGTAACATCAACATTTGTGTAAACTTTTATTTCCATACTTCCCATCATCAGCTATGCCATATCACAAAAGTCCCAATAAAAAGATGTTAAAACTAAGGACCTGTACCTACTATAGTCCTTTGTATGTATGTATATCCGAGTATGTTTTGTGTGTCTTATGTTTGTCCTATATTGTGTAAAACATCCATCCACTTCGACTTGGGTGGGTATATTTAGGGGACTGTTAGGAGATTCGGAGGTTCAAAGGTTGGGGTAGCAAGCTATATAGGTACTAATTCCTTATGACAATTCGATTTGTCAAGGAAATTGCATGGAATTTCGAAACGGATTTGCCGATAACAATCATTTGAATAGGCATTGTACGGAGGGAACTCTTGCAGCTCTCATCGCCTCCTTCCGTCTTCGTCATCGCATCCTCATCGTAGTCGTCAACCTTAGATTTTCCTTGGCCCTGACTGCTGGCTCTGGCTGTAGCTCTAGCTGTGGCTCTTACTCTGGGCTGTCATCGTACGTCGTACACAAATCCAGCTGCCATATATGCCATGTCCTCACCAGATGCCAATTGTGTGATTCCAACTGAATACGGAATCATGTCACATACCTAAGCAGAGTCACGTATTCGTCTACGCCATATTCCAAATTATACCCAATTTCCAATAACCTTACAGTCAATAACTAGAATCAGACAATTTTACATTTTTTTTTGTTGTGTGTTCCTTCTTACTTCCTGTGTGCGCCTCTTCGTCTTGTTCCAAAAAATCTCCTCAATTTCTTATAGGTCCTATCTACCCTCTAACCCCAATCCCTGAGGCTCCCAACTAAATGTATAGTAGGAGACCCCCAATCTCATCTCATCTCTAGAATCAAATCGAATCGAATTCAACAAAACGCTCCAGATGCATAGTGGAGGCAGTCCTTGTGCTAGGGCATTTTATAGAATTGCTGGGCTTCGTCTTCTGCTTCTTCTTCTTCTTTTCCGAACCTCTGATGATGGTGAAGATGCTGCTGCTGTTTTTCCTTATAGTGTCATGCTTTTTATTATTATTTCCAAAATTGACTCGTTTATTCTCAGACAATTACGCTTGAAAATCGATTGGAATCGGCCATCGGGCTTATCGTTGTCGTCGTCGTTAGTCTTGGGCGCGGGCCATGGATGTCATGCTCTGTGGGATTCTCGATGGAAACTCTAACCTAACAAGAAATATTATGATAACTCACCAATCACGGTTTTTATTAATTTATAAACTGTTTGTCCTGGAATCAAGGGATACCCGCTCTGGACCTCTCCTATTCTGCAGTCAGCAGCGTTGGTTATTTCTCGAAAATACATTTCGATTGCAAAGCTTCTACCTATTTAATTTTGACTCTGTGTGGTGGTACACCTGACCCAGGGGTTTTACGACGCTACAATTCTGGCAGCCAACAAGACCAGGCGACTATAGTTCCTGTCCGAAACGAATGGACGGGGGCAGCGTCCGTCGCTCGGTGTAGCACAGTGACAACAGGAACTGCTCTGTTCCTGATGACTCCTGCTGCACCCTCTCTCATAAAATAAAATAGCAGAATTACTCTTCATAAATTTTCCGTGCTTTTTTAATCGCACATTCCCACGGGCAACATAAAAAATTGACACTTTGCGAATTACGACATGACACGGAAGGTTTCATATTTTCCGGTCGTTTCATTTATCCCTTGTTGTGTTCAGGACAAAGACAGTTACAGCAATGGTTGGCATGCAGCACCAGTACCAGAACCAGAACCAGAACCAGTGGTGGCAGCACCAGTAGCAGGACCGTCAGCAGCAGCAAAAGCGACGACAAGGACAACGACAGGAACAGTTCACGACGAACGACGATGACGGTAGTGGCGGTAGGTGGCAGGCAAGCGACGACAAGCTAAAAGTGACACAATGCGACGAGACGACGTTCAAGTGAACGAAAAACACCCTAAAGTGAGTATTCCCTATATTTTATAGCCATCAAGATGCACGATGGAGAAAATGTCCTTTCCTCTATTTTGTTCGTAAAGCTGAACAGCTATGATGCTCAAGGAGTAGTTGTGCATCTTTTAAGAAACAAGACAAAACGGAAAAATATTATAACGTATATCTCCTCGACACTTGACCTGAAACATTACTGTTTGAAAATTTATGGAAAATACATAACTTTTTTTTATTGGCTATTTTGTGAGTGATGTGCGGGTATGAATAAAAATATATGCAAAGTGTTTGCGTTATGCAAAGTGGACAGTTTTAATAGTTTACCGTACTGACATTTCGATTACCGTTAATTTGATTGGGTTTTCTTTTTTGCGTTTTATTGTAGATACACTCCCATTTAAAAGTTCCCCTTATCTTTGAAGAAACAGGGGTTAAGTGTCTGAATGTGAGTATGGTGATAGAGACTACAACTTTAAGGGTTTGACTTGACTTCCCGTCATTTAAAATTTTTATCCAAGAGGATTTAAATACCAAACATAAACTATTTTATTTTAATGTTAAATACATTCGAAAATTTAGAGTTGAAGACGATAATGGAAGACTTGGGACATTTTATTTGAAACCTACAATTGAAGAAGAAGAAGTCCTGCCTGCATGAAGCATTGAAAACCAGTGTCAACATTGACTTGCAGCAATCAGAGATGTCGCCTCTGAAACTGAACAAAAATGCGGTTTGTACATTTAAATAAAAGATTAAACAAAAACACCCTCTCAAGCGTACCATCCAGCAACCGAAGCCTGTAAGGACGATCACGGGAACATTATAGCAGGACCGCAGTCTATGTTAAGAATATGGAAAGATCACTTCTCCAAATTATATAAGCTTGGCGATGCAGATCAACAATTCCACTTACCCGACCCCAACGACCTGAACATAGCTACATCTAAACTTCAGTCAAACAAAGCTGCTGGAGCTGACGGAATCGCTGCCGAACTATTCAAAGCAGCAGGCGAATACTTGGTAGGGAGGATATCAAAACTCGTCTGCAAAATATTGTCAGAAGAAAGCGGGAACGATGAATGGAATCTCAGCATAGTTTCCCCGATACATAAGAAAGAAGACCCTCTTAATTGAGCCAACTACAGAGGCATCAGTCTCCTTAACATTGCATGTAAGATCCTTTTTGCCATATTATATGACCCTCTGAAGACGTTTGTCAACAACCTGATAGGTCGTTATCAGTTTGGCTTCAGACCAGGAAAGTCCAATATCGACCAAATATTCACTCTACGGCAGACCTTGGAAAAAACCCAGTAACTTCAAATCGATACCCACAATCTCTTTATCGATTTTAAGGCCGTGTATGATCTATAGGAAAGAGCAGTACAGAGCAATGTGTAGTTTTGGCATCCCTGTCAAACTTATCCGTTGGTGCAGAATGACGATGGAGAATGCACGCTGCTCTATCAAGGTCGTAAAAGATCTCAACGATGCATTTGATGTCAAAAAATGTTTTAAGACAAGGCGATGCACTGTCATGCGACTTCTTCAACATCGTTCTGGAAAGAATTGTACAAAACTCAACCGTCAACACTAGAGGCACAATCTTCTAAAGGTCCATCCCATTACTTTGGAATTAGAAGGCAATTAAGTAGTAAAGTCCTCTCTCAAGCATCTAAAACCCAATCTATAAGACACACATCATCCCGGTTCTCATTTATGGCTCTGAATCCTGGAGCCTGTCAAAGAAAGATGAGAACGTCTTAGGACTCTTCGAGTCAAAAATACTTCGGGTGATTTTTGGTCCCGTCTACGTAGATGGAGAATGGAGGAGAAGATAAACCGACGAACTGTACGGGTTGTAGAGCGATACTGACCTAGTTAACATTAAATTAAAGTCCAACGACTTAGATGGCTAGGTGCCCGGCAAAATCCTCATTCAAACCCTACAAGTGGGTGCCAGGCGGGCAATGATCACCACAGTAGTCCTGTGTGTTTTTGGCAGGGTGGTGATTAGCTAAGGTTGAGTAGGGTCGCCGAATTGCTGTAACTCCTCAATAGTGCAACGTTCGGAAACCCAATTTGATCATAGTTTAGAGGTTCCTATTTTAGGTGGTGGTATGAGCGTACTTTGTACGAAAACCGTGCCGAAGAATGAAAGGCTGGGGGATAAAACAGCCACCAGTAAGCTCTTTCGAATGATGTGGCAAGGTCCGTCATATTTCTGCCTTACCCCGGCAAGCGGCTCTGCCGGGGCTGACCGTCTTTCCGCTTTACTCGTGGGAACAAAATGAAAAATTTTAAGAACAAACAAACAAAGAAAACTATAATTAAACAAAAAAAATCGTACCAAGGCTGCCAATGCGGTCACATCACCTGAAAAGGCTGTCGAGCTGTGGTTGCTACTAGTGGCGGGAGTCCTTCTCCCTCTACCAGCCGCAACCTTTACTTGAAGGAATTACCCGTCAGTGGAACAGCTGTGACGCTCGGCAGTACCAAGGGCGGCAATTCCACACCCCACCTCTTCCCCGCTCCTGCTAGGACGTCGCAAACGACCCCAAGAAGGACACCCCATCCGGAGAGACAAAATCTGCGACATGTGGAATTGACTCGAAGGGTGAGGGTACACCCGGATTGGTATCGGTAGCGACTAAATCTGGAGGTGGACCCAAATCTGTGACACCCGGACATAGCTCTGGGCCGGCCAAAAAAAAGTCCAAGAAGTCACAGGCCAATTGAGACCAACGCAATGCTGAAAGGATTCTAGCCGCAGTCGGTGTCATACCGGCGGCGGCGGAAAGAACCCCAGAGCAAACGCGTTAATTCGAGTGGGATAGTGGCTTTCTTAGCAAAAAAGATAAACCAACCTGCGGCGACTCAACGTCAAAGCGAAATAGGTCTTTCGAGGGCGACAAGCCCGAACCAAAAAGGCAGGAGATGCTTTCCAACAGCACAACAGCCGTCAAAAAAGATCTCTCCTTCAGCGACGCTCTCAAAGGTAAGATCATTGCCGCGGTCATTGACAGGAGTCATGTGGATGGTAACATCTCTCATGATCATTGGGGAGAGGTCAAGGCTCACCTCGGTTTCAGATTTTTATCTGTCATCGAGGAAAATCCGGGGCCTCTCCCAGACACAGCCGATGCAGGATGGTACCGAAATCGTATTAGGTATGGTTTTGATGAAATCATGATGCGTATATACAAAAAAGATGAAGATACGCTAAACACGCCACCCACAGAAGCCTCTTTAGCGGAGGGAAGCGATTCTTTGGCAACGAAAATGGAGGTCGATGCAACACCAAAAGTGGAACCATCGACATCCACAGCCCCAAATAAGCCATCCGACGTGGAGGCTAAGACTACAGTCGACAGTAACTCCGACATGGAGACTGAAGACGCCATCTTAGGCATCACCCATAGTGAGGAAGACCTGCTTAGGTCCACCTCAGACGAGGAAAACGCCGACAAAACAGTGGTGGAGGTTGATCTGACTAATAGAAGCAATGCTGCGATTAGTACAGATTAATCTCCATCACGCCATCATGGCCACGAACAACCTGATACTCCGACTGCATACGAACAAGGAAGACATCGTCTTAATACAGGAGCCGCGGGTCTCAAACTCCATCATCAGAGGTCTCAGGACTCCTGGCTATAAAATATTGTATGCATCGAAGATAGGTGAACCAAGGTCATGCATGTTAGTAAAAAATGACTTAAACATATTTTTACTCCCCAATTACAGCGACAAGGACACCACCACCGCTGTCCTTACAACGGATAAAGCCACCTACTGGCTCATATCCTCCTACTTGGCCACGACAGCCCAATTCCAGGAGACACCTTGAGGAAGGCAATTGCGGACGCGTAATCGAAAAAAGTTGGTCTCCTAATTGGTTCAGACGCTAACGCCCATCACACGGTATGAAGTAGCTCTGATATAAATGAGAGAGGTGAGTACTTATTTGATTATTTACTAAGCACTTACCTACTCATAAGTAATATTGGTAATGAACCCACTTTTGTAACCAAAAATAGGAAAGAGGTACTTAATATTACAATTACCCCTGACTCGATCCACAATCTGATTTAAAACTGGCATGTCTCAAAAGAAAATTCGTTCTCTGACCACAGATACATTCAGTTTAAGTTCAAAGATGTGGAAAATACATCTACGGGTTTTCGCAATCACCGTAATACAAACTGGGAGCGACTAGTACAACTGCTCATCCAGTAAAGATGAACTAGACCTTTCTGTGAATCATCTCACCGAAGCCTTTAATGAATCAATGAGAACTTCATGCCCTGTAACCATTTTAAAGGGTAAAAAGTAACCTCATTGGTGGCGTAAAGAACTAGAACCATTCAGAAAGAGCTGTAGCGAACTCTTCAATAGATCTACTCGTAAGTACACCAGATCTCCTTCTGACTGGGACTTATACAAACAAGCTCTAAAGCAATTTAAAAAGAATTAAGGAAGAGTAAAAGGTCTTCTTGGAGAAACTTTTGTGGTAAAATAGAAAATACTTCAGAAGCCTCAAGACTCAGGAAAATTCGCTTAAAAAGGCCAAGAATGCAAAGTGCTTTAAAGACAGAAGCAGGCACGTGGACTATCACAGATGAAGAATCTCTTAATCTGTTACTGGACACCCACTTTCAAGGTAGTTCTTACATACTCAACGACTTAACATCAGAGTATCAAGCTTCAATAAGCGATTTAGTTGATCTAATAACGCGGGAAAAACTGCAATGGGCCATAGACAGCTTTGATCCATATAAATCTCCAGGACCAGACGGAATCATTCCGGCCGAACTACAAAAATGCTCAGACATGATCATTCCACCATTGGAAATCATTCTAACAACCTGTTTAAGGTTGAGATATATTCCCAAAGCCTGGAGAATGGCAAAAGTAGTCTTCATTCCTAAAGCAGGGAAACCCTCCCTCGTTAACCCTAAAGATCTACGACCAATCAGCCTATCATCCTCCCTTCTTAAAGCCTTGAAAAGATTGATTGAAATTTACATCAGACATAACTTAAAACCATGTCTCATTTCCACATCTCAACATGCTTACTCCAAGGGAAAATCAGTAGAATCAGCACTTCACTCACTGGTACGTACTATTGAACATTCCCTCGAATACAAAGAATATAACCTGGTAGCGTTCCTAGATATTGAAGGAGCTTTCAACAACGTCATTTACCAGGCGATCACAACAGCAATGGATAAGCTGAAATTAGATAAATCACTCATAGATCTTATAAGTCTCATGCTCAAAAGCAGGACAATAACTTCTAGCATGAGAAGTTTTACTACCACCAGATCGGTGAATCGAGGCACCCCCCAAGGTGGGGTCCTTTCGCCTCTTCTATGGAACATGGTAGTAAACGACCTACTAACATCATTGGAAGCAGAGGGTTTCAGGGTGAACTATGCTGACGACCTTGCGATATCCGTATCTTTGAAGCAGCCCCAAGTTCTCTCGGAACTCATACAAAATGCCTTAAATAGGCTAACAAAATGGGCTAAGGAATATGGCTTGGACGTCAATAAACATAAAAAGCAAAGTGATTCTTTATCATTGTTTTCATTCTTTCAATATTTCTTCTGGGATAGTTTACACTCTTTATAAAAGTAAGCTTAGATTCGGAAAACCCAAATATCAATCTTTTAAACTAATAAACCAATTAATTTAGACCTCTTCAACTTTTACGTCGCTCGTGGAAACAACAGACCATTTGCTCATTAAATTCTTTGAATATATCATATGAACAAATTTCCAATAAGATTTAATTGAAGCTTCCTTTTAACTTCCGGTCATTGGTCGAAAGTTATTTGTAATACTTTAATTTAATATTAATTATACCCAAGTAATTTCGAAATATCAATATTAAGTTCAATTTAAGCAGCTATACAATACTTCGCATCAACCAAACGGCTATCTTATTGTTCATTTCTGTAAAACGATGCAAACACTGTATCTTAAAGCTTATTTGATCTTCAGTAATAATAATATTCATATCAATGTTCATATCAGTTTATCCTTTCATACACAATTTTCAATAAAACCATTTCCAAGTCAGCATTGTGAGAAACTCTAAAATGCTGAATTTAGTTGGGTTTCTGTTTACCTACTGTCAATATTTCGACTGCGATATGATAATTCATACAATTAAGATTAATTTCAAAATACAAGCAATCTTAATACACGATAATTTCATCAACCTTATATTTATGTGCATGTACATAATATTTCGAACAGTTTCCTGGAAAATCGTATATCCTTAAAATATAAAACCCCATACAAGAGAAGCCGCATACAAGCGAGGTATACCTATATATTGTGTGTTTGAGAGAAGCTGTAAAGTGAAAGCAATTTGATTGGCTTATTCACCATCTGATGCCTTGGGAAGAAAGAGGCTTGCACTTGCATCAGCACCATCGCCATCACCAAAGTGCTTCTCGCATTAAACTATGCTTCACAGTCCTAATCCCTACTAAAGTAACCCTAAATATTGGCTCAGCATATATAAAGTCTCGAATTATACCCCGATTTTCTTCAAAAGTCATTGAACTTTGAATATGCACTCTACGGTTTATGTACTCGTACTCCTGATGCAATTCTCAAAACTGATAATTGCTTTGAATGTCAAGTTAAATTTTGAGATTATATCTCCTGACGTAAATGCATTTTTCATAAGCAATATCAGGCTCTAGGTCTGGATTCTGGTCTGGTTATAGGTTTGTAGAGAGAGAGTGAGAACAACAAATCTTTCATATTATCCTTAATTGCACACTTAGGTGTGAGCAGAACATCATCAGGCAGCTATATGTGCAGGGAGTGAGGAATCTATGCCCATAAATAAAATATGCTCAAGCTCATAGACAATAATGTCAGTTTGTTGGTTCGTTGTTACCTTTAGGTAGGATGATCTACTTTTCTTAATCAGCCTTATAACCCTTGTATCAAATGACACATCATATGACAGCAAATTGTGGTTTTGAGAATGGCTTAGTTCGTTTAGGGGCTAGAGAGACACACGCACAGCATATGTATTGCAGGATTAAGGCTTGCCCTTGGAGCTCAAACGTCCAACGAAGGACTTCGTCTTCTTTGTCGTCGTCGTCGTGTCGATGAACAAACTACTACGATGACGACGAGAATGACGATGATGTCGACAGACGGCCGGCCGACCCAACGCACTAACCGAACTATAGTATCAAGGATAGGATATAATAGAGACCATCAGGACAAGAACAGGACATAGGACACATGTTTTGTTCTTTTGTTCGAAAACTCTATTCCCTGTGAGATTATGTTTGACCCTCATAGATAAATTGATACATATTCACTGTCAAATGTGTGTGCCTTTCAGTTAACACCTGTTGACCTCAATTGTTTGGCTAAATCCAACAAAAGGCAGCAAGGTGAATTCCCAGACAAAATAATCAAATCCCATTCAGGATTCCGCAGTGGGAGGGGGGAGGTTTAGCTGTGTTAGGCCAAAGGATAAAAGGAAATCCACCTCCTCGCACTCTGTGTCTTCACCTCCCCAAAAGGAGGACAGATTGAAGCAAGAATAAAAGAAAACACTTCTTAACCCAAGCTACAAGTTTAACCAAAACTCAAATGAACGGAGAAAAAAAAATAAAAGCTGAAAAAGTCCTTTGAAGTGACATAAGGTGTGTCGTGCCAGCACCATAGCTCTCGCCTGTCGGTTACCATAGACGGGGGATAATCGGTGGCAGTGGCAGTGGCAATGTTGTTGGTGATTATTTGTCAGACATCAAACTCAACTAATTCATAGAATGAAGCTCTTGAAAAGTTTTTACACCCAGTTCCATCACCAGCACCATTGGCAGCAGTAGAAGTTTTCTCAGTTTTATTTCATTTTTGTTGTTGGTACCTACTTCATTATAATTTCATTAGAAAGGACCCGACTTTCTCAGTTTGAAAAATTTCGTTCCAACCAAACCGATTCCACTTCTAGTTGATGCTGCCATCAAGAGAAAGTCACAAAGTTGTACCTTGGATATACCTAACCTACTATACTCGTAATATTTCAAGATATCTTGCTGAAGACGTTTTATATACAATTTTCCAATATTAAGACGACGAAGACGACATTATAATTATGAAGTTTTTTGATTACACAATAGGTACCTATAACCTATACACAACAGAAAAACTGAAGGACTTTCACTTAAAATGACATTTTTTGAAAACTTCGATCTTTGAGTGGGAGAAAAAAAGGGATTCTTTAAACCTCTGAGATTACTTCGAACTCTTGAGAATTGACGAAAAGAAAAAAAACTGAGAGATAATCGTTTAACAGTTAAATAAATATATCTTTAAGATCACCTCGTCCTCCATTGACGTCTTATGGTATTTTTAGATAACTACTTTCAATTTGAAACTAAGTGAAATGAGTTTGAGAACGTTTATTCCATTTCATTTTCTTAAGGGTTAAATAATAATCTAAAGCAAAAGTTTTGGTAGTCCCCGTGGCGTGATAGTTAGTGCGTAGGACTGTCATGCCAGAGGTCTTCGGTTCCATCCCTGTCTGTGTCACATAAAGTTGTTTTTCACGGCTACTGCCCTTTGCTCGGAATTGAAAGTAATTCTTGTCATGGAAGGTGGTTTCTTAAATTAGCCGTTCGGATTCGTCTTAAAATTGTAGGTTCCCTCCATCTCTGACAACATTACTCAAACACAGGTATAGTTGAGAGTTGTAGGTCACTAGGCTCTTTCTAAAAAAAACTAAATAAAAAGGGCAGTTGAGCGTAGGAATTCTGATATCTTAAACCGGGTTTTTAACAATACTTTTACTTCTGATAAAGAAGCTGCTTAAATTATGAAATAAAGAAGCTGAAAAGGCTTTGATAAGATCCTCCATGAACAGTCCACAGACTTCCTGTCAAAATCAAGAACTAATTTTGAAAAAGTAAAGAGCTCGAAAGAACGGCCAATTCATTAGATTTCCAGATGATAAGGCAGTTTTTAATTGTCTTAACAAAGAACTAAAAAGAAATATTGTGTGGGTTCAAAAATAAATCACTAAGTACTGGTAGATTCCTAAAAAGCCTCACACCGAATGATTCTGCAAGAAAGCAGAAACTTATTATAAGACCTAACTCATGAAATCCACAAATAAGATGTGAAATTGGTAAACGGATGGAAAAGTGGAAAGTGTTCTTGATGAACATCTCGTGAATGTTTTCAAGCCAGTACTCAGAAAATTCATCTACAGAAAAACGTCGAACTCGAAATTCCTTTTGCCATGCTCAAAGAAGTAAGAAGCATGTTAGGAAGGAAATACCTTGCATAGCCTTCTAAAAACTTCAATTTAACCCTCAACTAAGATATGTACCACAGTAAACAATGTAAGTCACCAATGGAAGTAGACAAATAGTAAAAGTTTTCGAAAAACTTCAACTGATTAGACTTACCAAAACATTAGAAGAAAGAAGTCTTATTCCGAAATATCAGTTTGAATTTAGCAATAAACATTCCATAGACGAAGATGATAGAATTATAGATGTTGTTAAAGTTTTACTTAAAGACTAACAAAAATTCTCTTTTTATTCATACATGCTGCTCCAGTCTTTGGTAAGGTTTCTCACTTGGGACTTAAGTACGAACAGTATTTCGAAATCCTAAAATCTAACAGTATAAATCGACTCTTAAGAGTTCGCTTTGATTAAAATTGCTCGAAATAAAAGAAAATTAAAGCCGATGTTTTGTAAGGAAGTGTGTTAGGATTGACCTTTTACATTTCATATACAAAAGATATTCAAGTGGAAATTAACGCTATTGTGGCTACCTTTAATGATGATGCTGCAATTTTTGTACTAAATCGGTCTACATTGTGGATTTCAAATGAAAATGGTTTAAAAAAAACCCTCTGTATAACCCATCCTAGAAAACAACTTAAATTTTCATACATCTCGATGTCTTGTAGACAAGTTAAAGTCGTTTTTATTCCAGCCACGTTAACCCTAAAGACCTAAGACCTATCAGCTTATCATCATTCCTTCTCCAAACTTTTGAACATTTGATCGATAGCCACTTAAGGGCAAGTATTGTTAGTACCTCCTTTCAAAAGCTCAACACGACTACAACTAAAGTAAATCAGTTGAAACGGCTCTACACAGTATTGTACGTACAATCGAATATTCCTTCCATCATAAAGAGTACATACTAGTTACCTTTTTAGATATAGAAGTTGCATTTAACAATGTCGACACATCTGCAATTGCACGTGTATTGACATCTTTAAAGGTAAATAAGTCGATCAGCGAATTGATTAATCAGATGCTGATAAGCAGGATAATCAATTAAAACTGGGCGATCTTACTGCACAAAGGGCTGTCAGCAGAGGTACGCCACGAGGTGGTGGTCGCCTCTGGAACTTAGTAATAAATGAGTTACTAATTACTCTAGAAAGAGAGGAATACAAAGTGCTTGCTTATGATGACGATGTTGCTATTGCAGTAACGGGTAAACACCCAAAAACTAAAAGAAATCTTACAAAACCCTCAACTTATAAACGGTGTATCACTTAAATTCTCTGAAAAAGCAAAATACTTGGGTCTCGTTTTGGATAAGAAATTAAGTTGGAAACCTAATATTCAAGAGAGAATGAACAAGGCTACGGTAGCCTTGTTCTCCTGTCAAAAGGCCATTAGTAATAAATGGGGCCTACAGCCCTGCATTACACACTGGCTATATATCTCGGTCACAAGGCCGATCTTTACTTATGGAGTAGCGGTATGGTGGACGGCGCTAAATATAGCGACAAATCGCGATAAACTCAGCAAAGTCCAACGAACAGCCTGCCTGTGTATGGGAGGAGCACTTCGCTCTACCTACTCTCCCTCACTTGATGTTCTGTTCCATCTAATACCGCTGGACATTTTCAGCAAGCAAACAGCTGCTAATACAGCCATACGGCTTCAAGCCTCCTCTCTGTGGATCAATAATGGAATCCCTAGAATATGTCTCCACTAAATCACTAACAGCCCTAAATTGTCGATCATCTCTTATGGAGATGGCTACACAGTTCAACATTCACCTTTTCTGGGTGCCGGGCCAAAAAGAGATTCCAGGAAATTGCAGAGCTGACGAACTTGCAAAAAGCTGATCAACTTTACCTCTGCTGGCTCACAATGCAAGCATAGGTATCCCTTTAGCTATATGTAAACTCATGCTAAAGCAAGATACCATAGAGAAAACAAACTTCAAGTGGAATAACACCTCCACCTGTTTAGCGACAAAACTAATTTGGCCTAATCTTAGCGCCAGGCGCTCAAAACAATTAATCTCTCTGAGAAGATTGCACATTAGATAAGTTATAGGTGTCCTGAATGGACACCTATATGGAAAGGCATACTCTTCGACTTGGAGCCCCTGCAAATAATTTTTGTAGGAGTTGAATGGATGAGGAGTGCACATGTCCTGCCTTATCACAAAGACGTAGAATCCACCTTGGAGACTACTACTTCTACGATACCAGCGATCTAAAAAATTCTGACATTATTTGTCTCCTACGCTTTATTCGGAGCTCCAATGGGTTCGACGAGTTAAGCTGATCAACTGATCCATGTGGTATCACAACGGACCATACTTTGGTCTAAGTGTGTTGGACTTCCCAACCAACAGCCACTTTAACCTAACCTAACCAAACAATCAGCAACAGTAAAAATCGATCAGTCATAATGTCTCCGAAATGGAGAAAGTATTAACAATATTTTTCACATGTTCTTCATAGATATCGATGATAGCAGTCCACTTACTCAATTAGTTTTGATTACGATATGTAGCGCCATTCGATTTGAAGTCACCACTGCAGAACTAACAATTTTGAAGAGTCAGACATAAAGTTGAACCTCTTATCTTCGATCCAATCAGAAGACCAATGTATTGTGTCTTAGAAGGTGAATGTCTCAATAAGATGAACAATTACCAATTAAGTAGTTGTACGGTAGTTTTAAAAGTCAAAGTTTACGCAGTGTCTTCGAAAAAGTCGAGATATACTTTTTTTTCTGGATTTGGAACCTTCTTCGAAAGTTCTTAATAATTTTTAAATATAGGAATTATCACCAAAAGTATGTACCTTTATAGAAATCTCTTATTCAATAACCAATTTTATATTAATTGGAAGAATTGAGTGTTCCTTTACTGCAAATTGGACTGTCTTCTAACATTTGCAAACCCCCTTAATAGCTTCCTTTTCCAAAAAGTAGGAACTTTTTTGTAAACAGTTTCTATGTAAAAGTTGCGGCCCATACACAAAAGTGTCCTTAAAAATAAAGTTTTCAAGTTGAACTTGAATTTTACAAAACCTAGTTAACGATTTCGGACTGAAGCTCAAAGAATTGATTTGATGATAGTGGTGATTTATTTGTGAACTGATGGTTTGAAACAGGTGCTAAGAAAGCTGATATGCCGATTTTGGAATTCCAATGATTCCACCACTCTAAGCTGCAGAATTCGCCTCAGATGAGTGTGTGAAATGTTAAGCTGTTTTGATCTATTGCGAACTGATGTTCATGAAAACTCTGGAACTGTAGCACTGTATTTGAGCAAGTCACTGTGACTTTAATTATTGTTTGTTACCACTAAAATCTAACAAACCTTTTGCAAGAATTCAGCACAAAATGAGTGCTGTTCTTTATTTTGGCTTGGGCACTCACTTTTGAAATGAGTTTTCAATATTTCCGTAAATTTTTCAAAATTTAAGCTGTAAGGTACTAAATATTGGTTCAATACCGTTTGAAGAATTTTTTCCACAGTCCCAAATCACTTTCCCAAGAAGAAATACGTTGCTCGTAACTGATGAAAGCAAATAGTGCTTATACGAGGGCAGTACGCCCCGTAACGTCAAGAAATGACGAAAATGTTGGAAAAATCTTAAGCCTGGTTGCTTAACAAAAGACATTCCAACCCCTTTGTTGTGTTCAAGAGGAAAGTCGTATGGAGAATTGATGGACCTTATGTGTAGACGAACGATTTCGGAGGCAGTACAATCATCAACTGATGTTATCATGCTTAGGCTAAAGAGATAGCGCTGACCAGTGCCATAGAGTGTGAAACTCGTTTACGCAGACAGACCTTTGTAGATAACTGTCTCAGAATATCTTCCAGGGTTCCAACAACCAATTCCAATTATTTTCTTCCTTCACAATAAATAAAGATAGAAAATAGCTAAGAAAATCTTGATGACAGTTTATGAGGTCAAATCGTTAGCCCTCATGAAGCATTAAATACGGACTGAAATATTAGTTTGATGAGTTAAGTGACCCTTAAGTCCATATAATAACTTCATCTTGCATCGTTCATCAGCGTTTCAGTCGAAATAAGAATAAAAACAAATAAAAAGGTTTTATATTAAAGAAGCGTCTATAAACGTAGAGTTTGCATAGAGCCTGATGGAAGTAAACAAGCAAATTACTTTTAAAAAACAAGATGCATCCAGTTAAGAATTATCCTTCAACCAAAGTAAACTTAAGTTTTTACCTCTTCATCATTTTTCTCAAAACTACCCCGACCGCCGCCGCACCGCCCGCCGCGAGCTATAGGTACAAAATCAAAAGTTTCATTGCTTTTGTTTTTATTTCTTAGCGCAATCAACATCTCATTAAACATTGTTCGGTGTGAGCATCGTTATGGAAATATTTTGCATGTGTTTGCTTAAGAGGCATGCCACATCTCCGAATAAAAGGGATTACATCCAAGTTGGCATCTTTAAATGCCAGCCAACTAGTTTGCACTCACCTTGAGCACTTGAACTATCTATCACATTCATAGCTACATATGTAAGGGCAGCGGCAGGAGTAGAAACTGGGACCTCTGCTGCTTCTGTCTATTTATATCACAACGCCAACCGCGACGACTGACGCACGAGGCGACTATGACTGTGAAGGCTGCGCGACGCGGTGCGACGTGGGGGTGACGCAACGGACAGAAAATGCATCATGACTTTTGCTACCTTAAATTCATTGCCTTTCACGATGATGATTGCATCTTCAATGATGGAACACACTCAATGAAGTCCATCCTAGTCTGGTTGGAGTGGCATCATCAGCAAATCCTTTGGAACGTTTATTACACTAAGCTGAGGTGGTTTAGTTGGATGCGCGTATGATGGTTTTTTTTTTGGCATATGAGGCGCGATGGTGGTGGCAAGGGCTCATATACAAGTTGTTTAGTTTTTGCTTCACAAAACCCGCTGCCGCTGCTGTCGCTGTCACTATACCTAAAGTCGATGTGTGTTGCGCGTCTTTTCTGTTTTAATGAATGAAAATATTAAAATCAAGTTTTTCGCTTAATTCATCGCTTACAAGTTGCACCGGAAACAGATGACATAAACTAATCTCTCGGATGAGAAGAGGACACTCTGCATTAGTGTACATTGTATACCTTCCTTGCTTTATAGTATAAAGTTGCTAGTCCTGTGCCGCACAGCTGGGTACTCTTATCAAATCCACTAACTGCGACTGCTTGTATTTTAGTTTTCGTGCCGCAGTATTGTATGATGGAGCAGAGAGGAGGTATACACAATATATAGCGTGCTACAGGCTTACCTCCTTAACGCTTCCGCTCTTGCACCAACAGCCTCAACTATACGTATACTAACGATAATAATTTCAGCACTTAATTACCACATGCAAACCGGAATGGTGCGGATAACGCTAACGCCTATCCTTTGCCTTTCCTTACCTTGCTTTGCCTTGCCTTAGCTTACCTTACCTTACCTTCCTTATACCCTACTTTACCACCATCATCATTGCCACAACATCGAAAGGGCCTCTATGTTGTAAATTTCAAATGCAAATTGTATACATTTGCAGGTGACTTAATACTGGGCCGGGCTTTAACTAGTCTATAGCTGAAAGTTAAACCGGAAACAGAACTAGTTTAACGTCGAAACTTTGACAAGCGCACGGTCGCGGTCGCGGTCGGTCTTCAGTAGTTTGGTTGGTTGGTGGATAAAATATACAATAAATATATATGAGAGCACATCAACAACATAAACAAAAGCTTATTATAAGGTCCGGCTTTGCTGAGTTAATTATAGAATTATTATTTATTATTATCGAGATAATAATTGTTTGCTATATTAATAATAATTTAAATGAGTTTAGTTATAGATTGTAAAAAAAGGGATTTTGTTGACGATTTAGGTAATTATGGATACCTATTTAAAAAAAGGGCTATTAATGTAAGATAAGGTATTGATGGACAGATAGTAAACTTAAGGTCATTATAAATATGATCATACATTGTGGACATACAAAATATACTTTCAGAGAATAAGGTGTCAAATAAAAGAAAATTGTCCGTAGATTATGCAAATGGCGTTTTAATTGAATACATATGCATAATTTATTGAATTGCTTTCTTTTTATTTTTATAAAAACATGAAATACTGGGTAAATATCACATACAGAGAAATGGTTTGTGTCTTTGAACAAACTAATCAATTGCACAAACCATTTCCATGGTTAAGTTAATATTCCCAGTATTTCATATTTTTTGGGACGAGTTTGTAATTACGCTATGAGTGGTCTAGGAATAAGCTTAGCTAGGGGATTAAACGTATAAATAATTAGTGTAGGCGGTGCGAATGCAGCCCATCTCATACAATACCTCAGGACACGTCATACCGAAAACAAAAACTCATTTCAAGAAAAATGTAACACTGGTAATCGAAGGTTATTGGTTTTTGTCTTTCATATTCCCATTTATGCTACAATTGAAGTTGAATCAGTCTTGATGCTGACATATTTTAAATGTAACCAGCTGTACCTTTTAAATTACTTGAACCTAAGGTGGTGCTACACTGCTACAGTCCGGTGGACCCGAGCTTCAAACAACATGCGTCTCTAGTCAGCTCGGTCGCTGTCTTCACGCACGCCAAGTTGTTGAGGTCTTTTGCCACATGCGTCAGCCACTTGAGTAGCGGCCTTTCTCTACTGCTCGGAACTAGATTCAAAGACCTTCCATGCTAGAGAGTTGATGTCCATTGGCTCTACATGAAATAGCCATCTAAAGTTTATCTTCTCCTTCGTTTTTCGTTAGGGTAATTGCGGGAGAGATGCCGCGCTTTTTTAAAAATTGATGTAATTTTTTATAAAAGTAAAAAAAACACAATTTTTCAAAAACAACTTAAAAAAGAAATTTATTTTCTACCATTATAAAACATCAAAATAAAAAATTATAAATTATTTCATAAATATTAATAATAATATAAAATGTATTATGTGTGCCATCTCTCCCGACATGTGTGGGAGAGATGCCGCATATTAAATTCATTGAATTTGTATGTTATTTTTATTTTGTTTTATCTCCAGCATGTTTTTTTCGTTCCTCATCACGTCCACAGTCTGTGCAGAGGGAAAATTCTGGTTTTTTGTAGCGTGTACAATTTTCATGTAGCCACTTACTACATTTTGAACATTGAATCCAATCCTCTCTTTTTTTTGTCAAAAAATAATTTTCCCAACATTCCGCACAGACATTAGGATTCGCAGCCGGCTCAATCTTCCTTTTTGAAGCTTTTTTTTCTTCTTGGGGCTTTGGAGACTTAATTTTCTTCTTTTTTTCTATTGAGCTGGGTGAAGTTAAGACTTCTGCCTTCTGTCTTCTTCTTGAAAAAGTCAGCGCTGGAATTTTGGGCAGTGGTGAAATTTCTTGAAGTAGTTTTGTTGGCGTAGGTTTATTGAAGCATGTTGAAGTGTGTGTTTCATTTTCAGAATGATTACAGTTGTGCGATGTATTGCTGGTGGTTGGAATTACCGGCTCCAAGTTCGATTCAGGAGATAAAACGATCGTTTCTGACGGAAGAGCTGCCGATTGCTGAACCTCGACTGCAGCTGAGTCTGATATGCTAAAGAAGTGATCTGGAATAGCTTGAGGATTAAAAGGGTAGATTCCTGTGGCTCTGAAACCTGAAGCTCCATTTCCAACAGACGCTGCTTTCTCCCATGCATTCCCAATTAAATGCCCAGCCTGGTATCTCGTTATGGTTCTATTTTTATGATGGTTCATCCAAGCCTTGGCTTCGTTATGGAAAAACGATTTTAATGGCTTGAAAAAACTTCGATCTAAAGGTTGCAGTGCTTGTGTAGTATGACTTGGTAAGCAGAGGATAATGATTTTGTTGTTTTCAGCAAATTCCAGCATCTCCAAGGCGTTGCTGTGAGACGTGTGACCATCCAAGATTAACAGTGTCTTACCTACAGGTTTTCGTGGCATGAAATGTTCTTTCAACCATCTAAAAAATAACTCAGTATTGATGTACGATGATTTTTTGTTCATGTAAACATCGGAGCCACTTGGTAATCCGTCCATAAACTCTGCTTTTCTATTTACTCCTTTCATTATCAAAACAGGTGGTAAGAAGTTTCCCTCTGCGTTACAACATGCTACAACAGTGACATTTTCTCCTTTCTCCTTAGCAGTTACCACATGAACGTCCTTAACACCTTTTTGCGTTAACACCTTTCCCGGTTTATTGTTCAGTTGTAATCCGCTTTCGTCCATATTAAATATATTTCCAGGTTTGTCCATTAAATTGTTCTCAGTTAAAACTTTGTGAAGAACTTCAAAAAAGTCATTTGCTGACGATCGATTCATACCCTGAGCACGGGAAAGGGAAAGTCCTTCGGATTGTCTTAATGAAATGTCTTTATTCCTTTCCAAAAAGGAGGCAAGCCATGCATATCCAGCTTTTTTTTTAGTTGAGTTAAATTTGTGTTTGATATTCATTTTCTCCGCTAGCTTAAACGCCAAGCTCCTAATTCCTTCTCTGTCAACACCAAATCCTGCAGCCGCTAATTTTTTTATGTGATCTGCTAGCTTTCTTTCATTTTCTTTTCCAAGAACACCTGTCAATAGATATACAAATTACCTTCATATACCTTCACAAAGTTCAATAACTAATTAAGTAAATAATTACCCATAAAGCCTAGTGGTTTCTTTTCAAAATTTCCATCTTTTAACCGTCTCGAAAGAGTTCTAGCCGGTACACCAAACAATTTTTCGGCTTTCCGAACGGACATCCCATCTTCAATGCTTTTTCGAGCATTATCCAATGCCTCTTCGCTCCAACTTCCTCGGTTTGTTGTTCTTTTATATTTTCGTGGCATTTCTTATTCCTATATATTAAATTTTAAATGCAAAATAAACGATTTAAATATGCGGCATCTTCTCAAAAAAAAAGTGCGGCATCTATCCCCGTAGTGAGGGAGAGATGCCGCCCCACGTTTCATATCGAAAAAAAAAACGAAAACAACAAAAAATCACACCAACCACTTCTTTACACACTATTTAATGACACAAAATACTTACACTTGAGAAAACACGCGAAAACTTGTTTTTGGATCCACAAACTGCAACATACTGAAAAATTTCCATAGTCTAAAAGGGTGCGTAAAACAAAAGAAAGAAAAAAAACTCGCGTTACATATTCTATGCAAGTTGTTTTTTTTGTGTACGTTTTCTTTTGAGTACTTTATGAACAGAAATCAAAAAAAAAAAATTTCCGTGGATGACTAGATGTATGAGTTTGGTTGAGTGCGGCATCTTCCCCGACGCGGCATCTCTCCCGCAATTACCCTATATCTCCTCCCCCATTTTCCAACTACGTCAACGGGACCAAATTTTTCTCTCGAAGCATTCTAAGACGCTCTCATCTTTCTTTGAAAGAAACGAGGCTTCAACGCAATAAAGAAGAACAGTAAAAATAAGTCTCATAAATGATGATTTAAGAGGCTCGAAAGGACTTTACTACTTAGTTGCCTTCCAAGTCCAAAAAGCAGTTTTGTTTTATCCAAGACTTTGTCATTCAATGTCCTTTTTTGATGACAGCATATATTTGGTCTTGCACTCATTGACCACTAAACCCATCTTCTCTGCTTCCATCCCAATGCTCAAAAACGCTCCACTGCCATCACGCTTTGATCTTCCAATTATGTCAATATCATCGGCTTTCCGAGTAATTGGATGGACCTATGGAAGAGTGTGCCTCTAGTGTTGAAGGATGAGTTTTGCACAATTCTTTCCAGAACTATGTTGAAGAAGTCGCATGGCAATGCATCGCCTTGTCTTGGCTAAAACCTCTTTTGACAACAAATGCATAGGTAAAATCAGAAAGTAAAAAAGTGGCGGAGAAAAAATAGAGCCCTTGGGTAGACGAGCATTTGTTTTTGAATTTGAACCCGTGCAATATGATTTCAACCTCATTTCAACCTCAAAACTGATTTCCGTCTTGGAGGGGGGGGTCAGATAATATATGATAGAAAGGTACACAAGTAAAACTTTAAGTTAAGTCATGGATAGTACCATGTTCTTTCTTGTCCGGTTGTAGTGATAGAAAAGATAGATGCTTTAAAGTCCATTGTCATGCAGGACTTTGCTGGTCTAAAACCACACTAATATGGGGCCTATCACATATAAAGGAAGAAACGATTTTCTATGCGTTGTGCGACTGAATACTGAGATTCCATTCATCGTGGTCTCTTCCGGGCAAATTTTGCAGATAAGTTGGTGCGAACTCCTAACCAAATTATTACCAGCTGCTTTGAAAAGATGGGCAATTAAGTCATCTGTTAAGCTTATACTATATGGCAATCTTTACTTCATCTAAGTTAGGAAGACTGCATTGTCTACTTTCGTTAACAGTGGAATCTGGTTAGTCTTTGACGTCTTTTCAAGTTTCGACTATGTTTTTTGTAGCCTTTGGTTCGAGGCTTATGAACGTTTCACCTGTTCATAAGACTTTCGAACTTCATTTCTGGTTTTAACCTATCAACATCCTACCGCACGTTTTTCATGTTCTCTCTTTTTTTTCTTTCTGAGAAGTCGATGTTCCTCTCTCTTCTTCTGCTCATAGACCTCGTGAGCAGCTCTCGTCCTTCTATGCATCGCCACCCCTTTACCTGTCTGTTGTTTGGCTGCATTTTTCATTAAACCAGGGGATTCTTATTTGTGTTGATTTGAAACCTAGCAAGTCAAAGTCGACTTATCTGATTGGATCTTCGCAATGTTGTCACTGGTTCTTGCTACATTGTGTTGGCGGCAGGTATCTTTGAGAGAGTTTACTTGTGACTCGGAAAGAAAAGGGCTTACTAATCTCTTGCGATTCTAGCTTTTCGACGTTGTATCTGCTCCCAGCATCTTCCTGTTTTGCTTGTGGTCTGGAATCCCCTTATCTAAAACAAATTAGCCGTCTCAGTCAATGTTACCCCCTCAGAAAGTTCAGCCATTTATGATGCTGGAAGTGTGTTTAGCGTCGATCACAATATGATCAATCTGGTTGACGGTAAATTGGTCTGGAAAACTCAAAGTTCTTTGTGAATGTTGGTGTGTCGAAAACTTATATTGATGAACCTGACTTCCTTGATCAGAAATGTTGTCGTGTAAGCCATTTTTGTCGGATTATTCTAGCAGAGATGTCTTCCTTTCCTATCTGGGCATTGAAATCTCCCAAGACCATTTTAATATTGCAGCTGCTCCTATGGATGTTCAAATGGTAGACATGTGAATTCAAGAGGACACAAGCATCCACAGGTTTTTCTCAAAACCCACCTCTGTCTATCAACTCAACTGGAGATTGGGTTCCAACATCAGTGGAAAGTTGTTGGAAGCAGCAAACTAGAGAGGGGGGAGAGGTGTTTCCACCAAGGCACCTCTCCTTATCCAGACGACAGAGGAGGAATTCCCGAGATGGAATCAACGGTGGCGTCTACAGTTCCAGTAAGGTTGAACTAGCTATTCACTAATAGCTTATAAGGCTTCTTCGACATATTCGGAGCCCAGGCCTGTAAAGAGCAGTTTATCCGGCTCCCCTTCCTTGGAGTTATACTTAGGATATGGCCCTCCAGGTTGGAGTTGTGCCGTCGGGGTGACTTCCTGGCCACGTAAAAATTTCATAGTTGCGAAGCAACAACAAGCCTCGGATCCGGAGATTCACTGTTGACAACCCACGCAAACGAAATGAGGACAACGAACTTCGAATCTGTACGTGGAATGTTAGGTCCCTTAACAGACCACGTGCAGCCGAACAATTAGTGGAAGCCCTAAACTGCTGAAAGGCATATATTACCGCCATGCAAGAAAAGCGATGGGATGGACTGGCCAAACGCAAACTAAAAGACTGCGATGTATACTACGGCAACTGCTACCGAGAACAAAGACAGCTTTTATTCGGGTGTGGATTTATTGTTGGAACTGGACTACGGCAAAAAGTCTCAAGTTTCAACAGTGTAAGCGAGTGCATTACGACAATCCGCATCAAGGCTAAATTCACCAACATAAGCCTTACATGCGCACATGCCCCAACAGAGGAGAAACATTAAGACACCAAAGACATATTCGTCAAGTTCTTGGAGAAGACTTATCAGCAGGGTTCTAGCTATGACATTAAAATTATCTTAGGAGATTTGAGTGTCAAGCTAGGAAGAGAAGACATCTTTGGTGGCACAATTGGGAGATACAGTCGAACGACACCCACTCCTACAACGGATTCAGGATGACCAATTTTCCTGCAGGGTGAGACGTTCTGGTAGCTAGTACGCAGTTCACGTATCTTAATATCCACAAGGGGACATGGAAATCAACCAGTCAACCAGATTGTTCACATTGCGATCGACGCACGACACTTCTCAAAAGACTGCCATGTCCTTTTCCGATCGAGCCTCTAATTATCTCTTAAGAAGTCCTATGCTACCTGCATTAAGCATTGAAAACCAGTGGAAACATTGCGTTGCATCCATCCGAGATTCCTCCTCTTCATCGCTAGGTTTCACACGGCCACCACAGCAAAACCACCAGTGTGCCTTCAGACCAGGAAAGTCCTCTATCGACCAAATATTCACACTACGGCAGATCTTTTAAAAAAACCAGGAGCTTCAAATCGATACCCAATATCTCTTTATCGATTTTAAAGCTGCGTATCTATAGGGAAGAGTTTTACATCTACAGAGCAATGTCTAGTTTGGGCATCCCTTTCAAACTAATCCGTTTGTGCATGGAGAATGCACGCTTCTCTATCAAGGTCGGAAAAGATCTTACCGATGCATTTGATGTCAAAAAAGGCGATGCAATGTCAAGCAACTTCTTCAACATCGTTCTGGAAAGAATTGAGCAAAACTCAACCGTCAACACTAGAGGCACAATCTTAAAAAGGTCCATCCAATTACTCGGATACGCAGATGATATTGACATAATTGGAAGATCAAAGCGTGATGTCAGTGGAGCGTTTTTGAGCATTGCGACGGAAGCGAAGAAGATGGGTTTAGTGGTCAATGAGGGCAAGACCAAGCATATGCTGTCATCAAAAAAGGACATTGAACAACGACGTCTTGGGCAAAACGTCACCATGGACAGCTATAACTTCGAGGTAGTTAAGGATTTTGTCTACCTAGGCACCGCTATTAATACAGACAACGACACCAGCGCTGAAATCAAACGAAGAATAACTCTTGCAAATCGCTGCTTCTTTGGACTTAGAAGGCAATTGAGAAGTAAAGTCCTCTCTCGAGCATCTTAAACCACCATCTTTAAGACACTTATCATCGCGGTTCTCATTTAGGCTAGGTCATGTAGAGCGAATGGACATCAACGCTCCAGCCCAGAAGGTCTTCGATTCCAATCCTGAGGGACGGCGCAGTAGAGGAAGACCGCGACTCAGGTTGCGCACCCAGGTGGGGGGACCTCAACCAACTTGGCGTGCGAAACTGGAGCCAGCTAGCTAGGGACCGAGCTGGCTGGAGACGCATGTTGGTTGAGGCCCAGGTCCGCCCCAGACTGTAGCGCCACCTAAAGTAAGTAAGTAAGCTGCTCCTTTGCTTTGTCCAAGAGTTTGAAGAACTTATAGGGTCAATGTTGCCGAATTTAAAATTGATGAGAAACGTTTTATTATATCTAAACAAACGTTTTTGAATTTTTTGATATCAGAGGTTGCACGTGGTCTTCATGCCTATATGATCTACATGTGTCTTACTTTTGAACATCTCAGGAATTTATAAGCATTTCTTGAGAAACAAGGATTCCAATTGAATATGTTTAAAAGGATCATTGATTTGTAAACAAAACAGGAAGTGTATGAGAATTAAACTCATGTTTCAATACACTTTCAAATAAATAATCAATAAATATCAAACGAAAGGTAATTGAAGTTCCATTTTCAAAGTAAAGTCAATAAATGTGATAAAATAATTCAAAATATGATTTCTAAAGACTGTATTCTTTTTCTACCTTCTTCGATATATGCGGACCAAATTGCTCAACCTCCTGGCAGGCAACAGACTTTTTCAATAAATAACCATTTTAAATTTTGTAAAAGTCCATGTCTTGAGTACACACATCTATTTGCTACATTGTGGTTATTAAACTTTTGTACCTTTTTACCGACGACAATAAACAAAACAATTTTCAAACAAAAAAAAAATCCTAAAATTAGTCTGTTAAAGCCTCTTGATATTTTGTGTATCGTAAAGACTATAGCCAAATCTTCTTTGATATCCCGCAAAATCTTAACTATCCTCTCCTAGATCCATTTTATAGATTTGCCTATGATTTGTTTGAATTCTTGGTTTCTGCTCCTTAAAAGAGGATAAAAGAATGAAACTCGAATGAAACGACCAACCGGATGCACCCTCATATTCCAAAAAACACATGTCACATTGTGTATGAAAACATTATAAAGATTTTCCAAGTGTATGAAAGTACATATAATATACGCATAGGTACATAAAAGTTATACTTTGTGTATTTATACATACTCGTAGGTATATATGTAAGAAAAACCTTTTCAAGTTTTACCAAAATTCCCAGACAAAAGTCCTTAAGCAATTCAGTCGAATATTGTCCCAAGGCCGAAAAGGAAAATATTAAAACTTCGCATCTATATAGACTCTATAGTCGTAGCAGCATTTAAATGATTTTACCATATTTTGCTTAAAGCAAACATGTGGTCAGTTTTATGGAATATAATGGCTCCAAACTATACCATTTCTATGTCCTTTTGTTGTCCTCGACAGCAACACAAACTATTTGTATGAAGAAGATATTTTTGTTGTTATTGGAGGAAAATATATACAAAACCATTTCGACATATTAAATGAGAATAAGATACTTTTTCAAACAAAACTTTTCATCGGTTCTTTCGGTATATATGTACATGGTGTGTATGTATGTTAAGATTCATAAGCTACAAAACTACTTAGATATCCTGGTACACTGGTACACCTAAATGGCTGGACCAATATGTGAGGTTTTTATATTCTTTCAAGCATAACCATAAAGACCTTCATTGAATTTTATTTATCTTGCCAGAGTTCAGATATATCGCAAGGTAGATCTAGATACAGTATCTGTTTATCTATCTTTATATCTATCTATACACTCCTCGGAGTCGTAGAACAATTCAAAAGTCAAACTATGTTTGGCTTTCAAAAACGTTTATGTTCTCGTAGGTATAAAGTACTTTTGTGTATGGCTTCTGAAATGATTTTCTTAAAAATGTTTTTATCTTAAAAACAGATTATATAGTCGTCGAATAAAAAAAAACACACACACAATAAAATTCCTTATTTTTGTTTCAAATATTATATTCATTTTGTTTTCAGAAGGAAGGGCAGGCGGGGGGGGGGGGGGGGAGCAGAGTATGAAGGAGAGTAACAAAATCATTTTAACCTTTGAATCGTTACGTTTCGTTTATATTATTATATTTTCTGTGATTTTGTGTACGAGTATGATATTTATTTCTTTGCTGGCTTAATCCTGGAGTGAAGATCCTTACAATGAGAGATTTTTTTTATCACTATCAACAGTATATAGTCATAGTTGTACAAGCTTTAGAGATTGTGTTTGCCAAAAGATATAAATTCATTTCACAAGAGATGTACGAGTATGTAATGTAGCTTAGCAAAAGAAACCCCAAAAAGTATGCAAGTCAGGGAAGAGGGGGGGGGGGGGGGGCTTGGTATAGGGTATAAAGAGAAAGAAAGAAAGAGAGAGAGAATGAAAAAGTATAGTAAGTGTTATTGAGGTGGTTATTAAATTATATCCTCCGGTCATGGTTTCGAACTATTTTTCACTTTAAAAAGCGAATTTATTATTTTGGCCGATTTTTTCTACCTATAATAATTTTTCTATATATTTTTACTTAAATACATGTTTGTATATTTATTCATACAGTGCTGTTGATGCTTTTTCTAAATATTATATTGATGTATAAATTACGAGTTTAAAATCTAAGACTTTAAATACTAAACTCCACTTGGTTTTCTTGCATATACAAATGAAACCTCTTATTGGAAAACCCTTATCTCATTTCCATTAACTTTTTAATGACATTATAGTTGAGTTCTTTGAACCTAATCTTAAAAGGTCTTCAAATTTTCAGTTCTTTTTTTTTAAAAATGTCCATCAAATAACGATAGTGTTTGAATTATAGAATTTCTATTGACGATAAAATCAAATTTTTAATTTCCTAAACCTCAAAACCTTTTTTGAATTAGTCTTGACTTTAAACTAGTTTGTAGTAAATTCAACATATTTACATATTTTAGGGATATGAAACATATATATATGTTATCCGGCTGTACAGCAGCGTTTTAACTCCTCCTGAAGCATAGGGTAGCAACAAGATCCTTCCACCTATCCCGATTCACTGCAACTGACCTCAGCTGTGGCCACGATTGAATACCTTGAGACCGAGCCTCCTTCAAAACTGATGACCTCCAAGGTGTCTTTGGTCTTCCAACGCGTCTATTATCCTTTGGATTCCATTGGACGGATTGTTTTGCTATATTGTCCTCAGGTTTTCTCAATGTATGGCTTATCCAACGCTTTTTCTGTCGCATGATGTCTACGTCCAATTTTTTCTGGTCGGTCCTATTCCACAGCTCAAAGTTAGATATGGTTTGCAGCCACCGGATCTTCAGAATAGAGCTCAGACAACGGTTAAAGAAAGCTTGTAGTCTATTCGAGATGTTGTCAGAGCATTTCCATGTTTCGGAAGCATGTATCAGCACTGATTTGACGTTGGATCGGAGAGTTTCAACTTGGTGCGTAGCGAAACTTTGATATAGTTCCACTCAGGTGAGATAATTCCAGGTGCACTACGGGCTTTGTTTATTCTACTGTTAACATCCAGGTCCGTTTCGCCATCAAAAGCTATAAAACTTTCCAGATAATTAAGCTGCTAGACCTCCTCTATGGTCCCCTGCCTTCGAATAACTTGTGTGCTTTGGCCCGCGGTCATTACTCTCGTCTAATTTGTGTTAATCCTTAAGCCAGCGATCTCTCCATTTCATTGCAGCGAATGACACATCTGATTTAAGCCTGCCGTATTGTTTGCCACGAGACATATATCGTCAGCATAATCTATGTGTCTAAGCTTGTCAAACAGACCATTGGATACAGTGTCTTTCATTTGTTCCCACCGTGGCAGTCATCACATCGTCAATCGCCAGCAAAAACAGAATTGGTGACACGACATCTTCTTTTCTCACTCCTTGACGCACATCGAAGTAGTCGGAAAGCTGTCCATTGTGCAACACAAACATCTTGCGACAATTTTCTCAGGGACTCCTCGCGCAATAAGCGATCTCCAGATGCATTCACGATTGACCACATCAAAAGCCTTCTCAAAATCTACAAACATTAGCTACAACGGCAATTGGTACTCAGATGATTCGCAAGGTGTTGATGCCTATTGAGGGTAGAAGGGACAGAACTGTGGTACTGCTCCAGTTATTACAGTTTTTGAGGTTTCCTTTCTTTGGTAACTCTAAAATAACTTCATCCTTTCTGTCCCTTGGGTAAGTTTCACTTTCCCAGACAGCCTGCACGAGTTTAAGCAAAATACGGGAAGCTGCCTCAGGGTCTGCTTTTAGGAATTCTACGGGAATACCATCGAGTCCAGCTGCTTTGTTTTTCTTTAGAAGATGTATCGCATTACTTACCTCTGCACTTGTTGGGGGACTGGTGTTAATAACCCTAGAAGATCTTCGCATGTTGTTCAATTGTGTACTGAGTTTTAAATAGCTTTACCTAATTATAACCTGCGGATTTTAAGGCTTAAAAACCGGTTAAGACTCAAAAAAAGACAAAGAAATTGGCGGTTTTTAAATGCATCTTAAACCAAATTATAACTTTGCACTCAAAATGTAGAGTGTTATGGAATTTTATCATATAAAACAGTTATTTGTTGCTCCTCAAAAGTTAATGTTCATTGGCTTATGTTGTTTCTGAAATAACCGGTTCAATTGCTTTCGTTGTTCAGCTCCAGGACCATTAAAGTCAAATAAGATCGCCTTAAGACTTGAAACCGTATATCATTTTTGCCATAACTTTGGCAAAAAGGGTTATTAACTCAGCTTGCAAGGCGCTGACCGATCCATGTCATTCCTTTTTTAATATTGCTAATAAAACCGTAGGAGTGTCTTGGGTTCATCTGAATTTTTTACTGCCTCTTGCGAGGAATTGACAAATTATCCAAGAGTAATTCTTGTCATGAAAGCCGTTTGAATTCAGCTTCAAAAACTGTAGGTCCCCTCTCTCCCTGACAACAGTACTAAAAGGCAGGAATGCTTAAGAGTTACTGTTAGTCACTAGGCCCTAGTTCTCAACGAACTGTTGCGCCACCCAATTTATTTATTTTTAAATTTCGTCAATCAAAAGAATCGAAGAGGGACTGAAATTAAATCGGTTTATTGTTAAAATGATGAAGCACGGCGTTTTTAGGTTCAATTCGGTACTTTTAATGTTTGCTTTTGTACCTCGAGGGTTATCAAAATTTTGTATTAGCATTACTGACACGCCGACGCTGGTGTAGTACCAGTAGCATGATGGTTAGTTCATAGGACTGTAATGGTAAAGTTCTGGGGCCAATCCCAATTTTTTTTTTGTAAATCAGGCTAAGCTATTGTAATAATTTCATAATAACTCTATGATAAATCTTTCATTATTGTCATATAGCCCTTGGCATCAGGCTTCAACCGAACTTACTTACTAACTTACCAAAGGTGGCGCTAATTCTGGGGCGAACCTGGGCCTCAAACAACATGCGTCTAAAGCCAGCTCGGTCCCTAGCTAGCTGTCTCCAGTTTCGCGCGCCAAGTTGGTTGAGGGCCTCTCCCACCTGGGTGCGCCACCTGAGTCGCGGTCTTCCTCTACTGCGCCGTCCCTCGGGATTGGATTCGAAGATCTTCCGGGCTGGAGCGTTGATGTCCATCCGCTCTACATGACCTAGCCATCTTAGCCGTTGGGCTTTGATTCTGCTAACTAAGTCAATGTCGCTGAACAACCCGTACAGTTCGTCGTTATATTTTCTCCTCCATAATCCATCTATGCGTACGGGACCGAAAATCACCCGCAGAATTTTTCTCTGGAAGCATCCTAAGACGCACTCATCTTTCTACAGGGTCCAGGCCTCTGCGCCATAAACGAGAACCAGTATGATGAGTGTCTTATAGATGGTGATTTTAGATGCTCGAGAGAGGACTTTACTTCTCAATTGCCTTCTAAGTCAAGAAAAAGTCCTTAACTACCTCAAAGTTATAGATGTGCATGGTGACGTTTTGCCCAAGACATCGTCGTTGTTCAATGTCCTTTTTTGATGGCAGCATATATACTTGGTCTTGCCATCTTTGACCACTAAACCCATCTACTTCGCTTCCGTTGCAATGCTCAAAAACGTTCCACTGACATTACGCTTTGATTTTCGAATTATGTTAGTATCCCAGTAATTGAATGAACCTTTGAAAGATTGTGCCTCTAATGTTGACGGTTGAGATGTGCAAAATTCTGTCCAGAACGATGTTGTCGCATGACAGTGCTTCAAATTGTCTAAAACCTTTTTTGACATCAAATGCATCGTTTAGATCTTTTACGACCTTGATAGAGCAGCGTGCATTCTCCATCGTCATTCTGCATAAACGGATAAGTTTGACAGGGATGCTAAAACTAGACATTGCTCTGTAGAGCTCTTCCCTATAGATGCTGCCATACGCGGCTTAAAAATCCATAAAGAGGTGGTGGGTATCGATTTGAAGTTCCTGGGTTTTTCCAAAATTTGCCGTAGTGTGAATATTTGGTCGATAGTGGACTTTCCTAGTTTCAACCTACACTGACAAGGACCTATCAGAGAGGATATCATATGCAATGTTAAGAGACTGATGCCTCTGTAGTTGGTGCAATTTAGAGGGTTCGGAGGCCATGCCGTCAGCTCCAGCAGCTTTGTTTGACTTATGTTTAGATATAGCTATCTTCACTTTGTCTAGGTTCGGTAGGCGGAATTGTTGATCCGCGTCGGCTTGGTTGAGTGGTTCTATCTCCTTTACAGCGGAATTTGATTCGTCATCGCCGTTATATAATTTGGAGAAGTGGTCTTTCAATATTCTTAACATAGACTGCGATTTTACTACGATGTTCAGGCTTCGGTTCGTGGATGGTACCCTTGGGAGGTTTTTTTCTTGCATTTTTGTAAAATTTACGAACCTCATTCCTGTTTCCATCTAAGAAGCTGATTTTCCTCTCTTCTCTTCTGCTCGTAGAGCACGCGAGCAGCTCTGGTCCTTATGTGCAGCGCCTCTTGTTTTGCTGCGTGCGCATGCCGGCAATCGTCGTCAAAAAAAGGGTTTTCGCTGCGGTGGCCGTGTGAAACCTAGCAATTCAGAGGCGGAATCTCTGATGGATGCAACGCAATGTTTACACTGGTTTTCAATGTTTAATGCAGGCAGCATAGGACTCTTTAAGAGGTAGTTAGATACTCGATCGGGTGGAGTAGGGTACACTTAAGACCGTTGTTGGCCCATTGGGATACTACGTGAATCTTAAGCCCTTGATTTCGAAACACCTTCTAATAGGGCATCAGCATAGTTTGGTGCATTATTGTCATTAAAAGAATCTCCTAATGATAGGCAACAACGCAAGCCAAAAGCACCTAATGATATGCTACTAAATATTATTTTAAAAAAGCACATATCAAATATATTGGGATACCAGGTGAATTTTGAGTCCTTCTTTTGAGCTGAATGAATCCAATTATAGTTGTTTACGAAAGACTAATTATAAAAATGTATTTGAGATAGTTAAGATCTTTAGAGAAGAATTCCCCTAGGTACGTCTTAGGTTTTGAGCGTCAAGGCATATAAAAAAGGGGTAAAGAGCTGTTTCTTCCCCTTCCTAGTCCACACAGCTTATGCAAAAGTTATTTGAGAATATGGATAGTGAAGTAGTGTGCTTTCTTATTAGATAGTGCTTGGATATGACACCAATTATCAAGCTTATTATGCAATCTTCTTAGAGACATCAAGCACCTTATGCGATTTTCATGGCCAGACAGATGTTGATGTTATTTAATTTGAAGTTGGTTTCTTTTATAGCGTCTAAAACCTTACATGTAGAGACAATTGGCCACACATGATAAAATTGGTAGTATTGTAGCATTTTTGGTGAGTTCATCTGCCTTACAATTTCTTGCATTGTCTCTATGGCTCGGCACCCAGCAAAGGCGAATGTTTAACTCTCCATTAGAGATGTTAAGATTATTATAGAGTTAGTAGAGACAAAGTTTAAGGATTTATGACAGCTTGATTGTCCCAGATATCAAATGTTGATATCACGTCGTCTTTAAGCTACGACTTCTTTTATTAATAAAATTTCTGTTTAGAAAACTCTACAGTGAATGGGAAGTTAAATTTTGAGTTGTTAGTTTTTGATCCATCTACATAGCGTCTTCCAAGAAAGATCTGAGTATAATAGAAATCTGGAAGTTTTTATCGAACTGTAATTGAAGATGGTGTAGTCAATGATGTTAGTGCACCGTGACGAAGCTCTGAGGCAAACAGTCGAGCTTGAAGCTATGTTGTTGCTGAGAGTATCGCACTTCTGTTGGGGAATTTAGTTGGTATTTAATTGCTCATTAAGTGGTAATTTAAACATTCATAGAATTTCAAAGTGAAATGTTCGAATGCAGAAAAAAAACGACATATCTATGTACCAAACTTCAAGTACTGTAGTATTAAAATGGTTCAGACGCTCTTACAACTTTAGTAGTTAAAATTAAAATTACCAAAAATGTATATCTCAACCAATTTTCCCAAAAAAACCCTTAAAACTTAAAAAGAACATTCAGTTTTCTATTACACCACAAAATACTGCACATTACTGTCTTCTCTTAATATTGGAACATGACAATGTGGCGCATAGAAGTATGCAACACAGACCAACTAGCAAAGCCACCAACAAGAATAAAAAATATAATATTGCTGCATATCTCGTATTTAATATCCCCTATCCACCCTGGCAAGGGTCCAAATCACTGGGTGCGGTGGTGGCTTACTAACTTAAGACTTGGTTTTTTTAGTAGTTCCTATTTATAGTGTAGTGATGTAGTGATGCATTTACAGTACATAGGTTAGGTATGTCCTTAAAAGCGGATAAGCGAAGCATGTTTTCGGTTCTTGCTCCTTTAGTTGAAATTTCGCTCCTTTTCCAAAAATCTGTACATAATTTTCTTGCTTTTCTTCTTTTTCCTTTTTGGTTTGTGTGTGTGTATGTTAATAGAAACATTTTATCTGTATACAATGACATTATATTATTTCATGTGTCAACTTAGAGAAGAAAAATATATATGTTTTCGCATAAATAATATAAACTAAGATACAAAACAAATATCATTCATCATCATCGCATCGCATGGCATGGCATGGCATAGAATGGCATAGCCTGGCAGGGCATGGCATAAGCTAAGCATTAGAAAGAAGCACGGCCAGGCCAGGCCATTGCCATTACCATTAACATCGCCTACAACGAACTGACACGAGCAAGGACGAGTGCCAGGAAAAGTGTGAGGTTCGGTGCGGTGCGGATGAGCGACGACTTAAGCGAGGAGCAACGTGTGACGAGGTATACAATACTAACATCGTATAAAGAAAAAATAGAATACCATCAGGAGCAAAGGACCTCTTATCCCATCTATTTAGTGCTCATTCTAGCTCTTCATCTATTTCGATTCTTTTTTTTTTGTTCGTGCTTTGATTGCTGACTCATTAATTGAATTTGCTGACAGATGGAAAGAAAATTCGATAGTGTGTTCGTGCTTGGATAATGTGTCCTGTTGAATTTCTCCACTTCATTACGGAACGCTCCATCTCCATGCTCGATGTTCCATATAGTATGTAGTATCGTCACTCGTCGTCCTTCGCTCTCGCTAAGGTTAAATTGACCGAAAAATCATTCATTCAATCGGGATTAGACAGGATCCCTATGGAAGTTTTTGACCAATGATGATTTATCTATAATTGAAATCTTAGATTTATTTTGTATCTGCGATGATGTTTAGAGTGTGTTTCGCTGGGTCTATCTTTTATATCATGAGCTGAGCGTATACCTAACCTTTATGTGTTGTATGTATGTATATGGGTGGGAAATCCTTTTTTCTTGTATTTCTCTATTTCTTGGAAGCTTTTTTTTCGTCTTCTTTTTCTTGTTCAATGAGTGTGATATGTTGATATTTATATGAATTTCATTTGAAACGTTCCATCTTAATATCGTATCTCTAGATGAAGTGAGTTCAGTGTTTGGGGGGGGATGGAGAAGATCATTTTTCTGCTCACTTGGCACATGAAGAAAAGATAGTGATATTTTCACAGACTGTTTTTGCTGCTGTCAAAAGGATGTGAAAACTTCCAAATGCAAAAGAGGTTTAGCAAAGTAGAGAGTGTGCCCATATAGGAGAGAGATACAGAGGCCGAAAGTCTATGTCGTTTTCGTATTCGTCTTCACCGTTGTCTTGTAGTCATCGTCATTGTCGTTATCATCGCCACCCTATTCCTATCTCCATTTTTCTATATTCCTAGTCTTAAGAGGTTACTTAGGAGTAGTAGGTGAGGTATAGACCTTCTTATACTGATGCTTGTTCTTGTATGTTATGTGAAGTGATGATGTGAATGGGGCAAGTGCGAGTTTCTTTTCAACTATAACAACATATGCCATGCACTTTGTTCCACCTAATAGCATGGCTTAATTTGTGATTCAATATTATTTTACTTATATCTTTGTAGCGAAAGAGGAAGGAAGACGTTTTTCTGTTGTTTTTTTTTTTAATCATTATTTTGGTTGATTGTGGGTTCTTGGTGTTGGTGTTAGTGGGTGTTGGGGATTCGGTGCTGGGTGAGAAAACACATTGACGGATTATCACTGTAGACTATACTTATGACTTAAGGTCTGTTATAAAGAAGGAAAGAAAGGGCCAACTTTTATACTAGTATTAAAAATGGAAAATTTAGTTTGCTTGTCTGTTTGTTTGTTTGTTTGTTTGTCCCCGCTTCGGCTCGTAACGAAGCAATATTATGACTTGATGTTTTTAGTGGAGGTAGTTACAAGACTGGAAATTACTAAAAGCCACTTTTTACTGTGGTAAAATATCTCATTCACAGCTCATTCGAGCTAATCGATGGTAACAATTATAATTAAATATTCAATGTATTTTTTTTAGAACTCAAATTAGTAGCATATTTTTAGGTGCTGCCTGGTTTTGGGTATATCATTGTTGCCTATTATAAGGTGTTTATTATAATGACATTGACATGAAACTTTGCATAAAAACAAATATAAATAGGTTAAGGCAGTTTAAAACTGATGCCAACGGCTATGTGACACTAATGGAAGATTTTTGTTATTAAGTACAGACTTACAAGTGTTAATACTGGTTTACAAAATAAACATACAAATGTAGCATGAAGGCACGATGTTGTTTTAAATAATAAATTTAAGTAGCAGGTGATATAAGGGAGTCAAGACTTCAACAATAGAAAGCGTTGCTTTTGTTTTCTCTTTGTTTTTTAGGATTGTAGAAGGCTTACCAACCAACTCATGTATACTTGCCCATGGAATGTCCTGATTTGATGTTTTGATTTTTTCTTACCATGTTAGCAAGGCCACAGGTAACAACTCATATTGTATTTTCAAACCAGATAGCTTTTTCGTTCTTGAATGGATGAGAATCGATCCTAACTACTTTGGCATGTGACGAGGATATGTCAAAATATTCACTTCGACAAATTAAAATTTATTTCTTATTATAACAATCAATTTCGAGTTAAAAACATACAATCAAGAATGGTGACCACAAAGTCGTCGTTATCTTTTTGAAGGAAACAGAGAATTAAAATTCTGAACAAAACATCAGTCAAAAAGCAGCTTTTGTGTACCAGAGGAAAACATGCGATATCCTCTGCGTTTTTCCCCACTTTTTTAACATCTTGGGTGGCATGGCAATAGTTATGGTACGAATATTTTCCTTCAGATCATCAATGGTCTAAGACTTCTCCTCCCTTCTTTCTTTAATGGTTTATAAAAACCGTGATCGGATTCAGTTCAAATTTCCACCATTTTGTTCGATAATCTCTTTCTATTAAGCCTGCAACTTTCATAATACCCCCTCTTAGAAGCCCCCCCTCCCTTAATTGAGAAGAACTCGGACAGCCACTTTTAACAAGCCTATTTTGAGTTCAATTTTACACCACTAAATGAGTTCCCCATGAAGAGGAACATGTGACGATATTTCGGGCTATATGCGATAGATGCAATAAAAAGTGCAATAAGAATAAAAATGTATAAGTAACGAAGTGTGTGGTCTGGCGTTGTCCTGGTGGAACACTACACCCTTCCTGTTTGCCAAATCTGGACACTCCTAATCGATCACCTGCTTCAAGCGGTCCACTTGTTCGAATTAAGCTTCTGGTCATATGAGAGCAGCTCATAGTGGATGATACCCTTCCTATCCCACCAAAAACTCAGTGCGGCAGTTAGACGGCAACAATCGCAAGAGACTGCCATGTCATTTTCCGATCTAGTCTCTAATAACCTCTTAAGGAGTCCTATGCTGAATGAATTAAGCATTGAAAACCATTGGCAACATTGCGTTGCATCCATTCGAGATTCCGCTAGGTTTCACATGGCCTCCACAGCGAAACCCTTGGATTGAGGACGATTGCCGGCAAGCGCACGCAGCAAAACAAGAGGCGCTGCACATAAGTACCAGAGCTGCTCGCGAGCTCTACGAGCAGAAGAGGAGAGAGGAACAACGGCTTCTTAGATGAAAATAGGAATGAGGTTCGTAAATTTTACAAAAATGTAAAAAATACCTGCCAATTGTACCAGCCACGAACCGAAGCCTGTAAAGACGATCAGGGGAACATCGTAGTAGAACCGTAGTCGATGCTGAGAATATGGAAAGATCACTTCTCCAATTTATATAACGGCGATGACGAACCGAATTCCGCTGTAAAACAGATAGAACCACTCAACCAAGAAGATGCGGATCAACAATTCCGCCTACCTGACTTAGACGAAGTGAAGATAGCTATATCTAAACTGAAGGCAAAGAAAGCTTCTGGAGCCCTCTAAATTGCACCAAATACAGAGGTATCAGTCTCTTAACATCGCATACGATATCCTCTCTAATAGGTCCTTGTCAGTGTAGGTTCAAACCAGGAAAGGCCACTATCGGCCAAATATTCACACTACGGCACATCTTGCAAAAAACCCAGGATCTTCAAATCGATACCCACTACCTCTTTATGGATTTTTAAGCCTCGTATGGCAGCATCTATAGGGAAGAGCTCTACAGAGCAATGTCTAGTTTTGGCATCCCTGTCAAACTTATCCGTTTTTGCAGAATGACGATGGAGAATGCACGCTGCTCTATCGGGGCGTAAAAGATCTCAACGATGCATATGATGTCAAAAAATGTTTTAAGACCAGGCGATGCACTGTCATGCTACTTCTTCAACATCGTTCTGGAAAGAATTGTGCAAAACTCAACCGTCAACACTAGAGGCACAATCTTCCAAAGGTCCATCCAATTACTCGGATACGTAGATGATATTGGCATGATTGGAAGATCAAAGCGTGATGTCAGTGGAGCGTTTTTGAGCATTGCGACTGAAGCGAAGAAGATGGGTTTATGGGTCATCAAAAAAGGACACTGAACAACGACGTCTTGGACAAAACGTCACCATGGACAGCTATAACTTTGGGGTTGTTAAGGACTTTGCCTACCTAGGTACCGCTATTAATACAGACAACGACACCAGCGCTGAAATCAAACAAAGAATAGCTCTTGCAAATCGCTGCTTCTTTGGACTTAGAAGGCAATTGAGAAGTAAAGTCCTCTCTCGATCATGTAAAATAACCATCTATAAGACACTCATTATCCCAGTTCTCATTTATGGCCCTGAGGTCTGGACCCTGTCTAAGAAAGATGAGAGCGTCTTAGGATGATTTGAGAGAAAAATTCTGCGGGTGATTTTTGGTCCCGTATGCATAGATGGAGAATGGAGGAGAAGATATAACGACGATTTGTCGCTGTACAGACACTAACCTGGTTAGCAGAATTAAAGTCCAACGGCTTAGATATCTAGGTCATGTAGAGCGAATGGACTTCAACGCTCCAGCCTGGAAGGTCTTCGAATCCAATTTCGCGCAATAGAGGAAGACCACGACAGAGGTGGCGCACTCAGGTGGGTTAAGACCTCAACCAACTTAGCGTGCGAAACTGGAGACAGCAACTTATAGTTGATTTAGAACGAAAAGCAGAAGTTAAACTAGCCAAACTACAAACTTTCGGTCTCTTTCGGTTTCATAAATTTGACGGAAAAATTATCGAACATATAATAAAAGTACCAAATTTCAAAGAAATGTATCGAGCTATTTTCGATAAAACTTCAAGATACAGCTCAAGTATTATCGACTTTTGCGTTAATCGAATATTCAAAAAACTCTAACATCGTTCAACTATTTCCCTACGAAATTTATTATTATTTGAAGATTTCTCAACAAATTTCAGGGCCTCTCTTAACAGATATTCCCGCTCTGTTCAGTTACAAAGTAATCCATTTAAAAATTCGCACAACCAAAACGATGAACTCCCAGAAAAAAACTCTATAGGTACACTTTACAACTAGGTACATCAACCATCGCCATCATCACCACACGCCGACCATTTAGGAATATTTAATTATTCCCACACCCAAAGACAATAGTGGGAAGATTTTTGGACTTCTTTTCATTGTTTCCAGAGTTTCCGCTTCTTGTAACAAAGCTTTACATATCACATATAGTTAAGGTAAAGCAAAAGGCTTGTCTGGAACTTGGATAGAATATCGTTTATATCGTCGTCGCAGGGTAAAGTTGTTTACTAAATATATTGCAACGAAGAAGACGCCAACGACAACGACTGTGATGGTGACTACGATGGCGATGGCCAAAGCTAAAGTGACTTGGTGATTGAATCATGACTGGGAGTATTTTTTTCAATTGTGTGTCGTTGTTTTCTCTTGCATCAAGATACAAAATCTAAAAAAGAACAAGTGTTTCCCCACCACCAGCGCATTTCTTGAAGACGCTCGCTATCCGTCATTATTGCATTTCAAGTGATCTAGTTAAGTAGAAGACTTTTTTCAGCTTTTATTTTTGGTATAATTTTTAATCTTTCTTCCAGATGGGAGATGAGAAAGCCTTTTTTTCAATCTCCTATGCATCGCGGAAGGCAGACATACCCATCCCAAGTTATAAGGTATAGTCATACCCATCTAGAGGGAAAAATGGGAACACGATTATTGTTATTATTTTCCATGCATCTGTTGCGAAAAAATGAGAATAAAAAAGGGGGAAGTTCTAGTTGTACCTATAGACTGATGCCTCCTTCTCCTGATGATGAATAATTCTTCAGATGATAGGTTTTTGTTGCGAAGGACTATTATTTTTGAATTTTCTCAGTCAAATAATATAGAAAGTCTCTCCAGTTGAGCTGAGTCTGGGGGTATTGTTTTGAAATTTTCATCCATCGCTTCGTTGTCGTCGTAGACTGAAAGCGACTTACGCTATTTTGATCAAAATGTCGTCGTTGCTTGTAGTCGGTATGTCAAGCGTTTATGGCAACGTTAATTTAGTGAAAAGCATACTAGTTTATTCGCTAAAATGTCTGGGAGCATAAGTCGTTGGTACTATATTTAACTACTTAACGCTAAGTGCTTTGGTTTGGTTATACACCATAGATATAGGATCTGGCCTTATGTGAACTTAATTGCAACATAAACACAATTGATGGAGTCTCAATTTAAAGCGGTCCCATTTAAAAAATTCCCTCGCAGAGGAGGAACAATGGTCTCTTTTTTCACATCAAAGACGAGGCTTGTTAGTCAATATATGAAGTTGCAGAGTGAGGCTTTGAAGCATACAAAGTCTTGATTTGGACAAACTTTTTTTTGTGTGTGTGACTGTTTCAAGGGTTCGAAGGACTTTAAAAGTCATACAACAAAACACAGAAGAAAAAAATGTCCTTTATACAAGTCTAAGCAATTACTAACCCACATACACTACATCACGAGTGTTTTTGTGGCACCCTAGAGCGCCGCGGTGCGGCGGCGGTGTAGCCGCACCATTGACATGCAAAAGGAATCACGTGTTGTTTTGAATACTGACGTGCTGGTTTCGCGCGTGACCCAAAACATGCCAGCAAGCGCAGCAAGCACCAGCGACTCACTCGCATGGTGTATTTGTATAGCATCGTCCTGGTCGGTGAGTGGGTTTCAATTTCGATTGGGGTTGGGTTGGTTGCGAAAAGGATATGACTTTCAAATCAAAAAGTATCAACAACAAAAAGGAACAAAATGTTTATATACAAAAAAAAAGGAAGTTTTTATTTTCCCTACATATTCCTTTGGTTTTGCAAGAGTTCTGGTTCTGGTTCTGGTTCGGGTCTGGCTCTAGGTCTGTGTCTGGTCTGGATTATCAATTCTAGAATTATTATATTTTGTGCAAAGGATAAGCTGCGCTGAGTTTGTGCATGTTAATGTTGTGGAATTTTGGAGTGTTAGAGAGGTGACGTATGGAATTCGTTAGCAGGTTGTATTACTTTTCTATAAGACGAGCATAGCAATTTGCATATTTATATGCAATCAAAACGTTAAATAGCATGCAAGACGCAATGTTGGAAATTATTATTATTATTACTGTTATTGGTATTAGGTGGATATGAGTGTGTTTTTAAAAACCTCTCCTTATATTCCAGTATAAAAAAAAAACAGAGTTTCAAAAAAAAAGGTTTAACGTTTTATCCCACAATTTTCGCTCAAGTTAATGGTCAACTAAAAGTCGGCAGATGTGACACATCAGTCGTAAAAATAAATTGTTTGAATTTTTGAATTTTTAGCAGAATTTTTTCAAGGGTTTAAATTGTTGTTAACATTTCTTTACAATTAACAATTTATTTTCATTTGATTTTGTAACTTTTTTGACAAAAAAATCGTCGTATTTTTTATTTAAGTTAAAAGTTAAAGTCATCTTTATAAACAAAAGATTTGTTACAAAACGTATGAAATAACAAAGATCGGCTGTAAAGCTTTTGGGTCAAAGCACAAGCATGAGTGCGAGAGAATGATGCGATCAAGTCTACCAGAATCAAATTAATACTTTAGATTTAAGAATATTAGGTATTTTATTATGAATTTCTTTAGTTACATTAAAAGCTTTGATATATTTTTACTTGTGGAAACGCATGTGTTAGATAATGAGATAGAGAAATTTGAAGGTATTTTTAATAATTTTAAGCTAAAATGGGTGCCAGCGGTGAAAACAAATACGTATGGGAGAGGAAGTGGAGGGCAGCTTCTTGGTTTCCGAAAAGGACTTTGTGGATTATCCTTAAATTTTGTGCATAGGGAAGGAATTAATGTATTGGAGGTCACGTATAACGGTTCGAAAGTGTATATCACTCCTATATATCTAAATTGTAATCACTGGCAGAGAGATTTAGACAAACTATGCGACGGACTTTCATCCTTAAACTCCGGGGATCTATTACTTGTCGGTGACTTTAACGCCAGGATTGGCTGCTCACAGAATAGCTTTTTAAGCGGATCAGCTGGAGTTATTTTTAGTTATTTTTAATTCAATTCGTCAGTCAAAACATGAAGTATGCGATGGTTAAGGTACTAAAATATTGGATTTAGCGGACTCTTTAGATGCTAGAGTTTTGAATGGAAGTTGTGCAGGAGATGTTAAGGGTGAATACACGTTTATGCGAGGAACGGCGTATTCACTCATTGACTATGGGATAGTTTCTGGAAGGTGGAATGATCTTTTGAGAAGTTTTAGTGTTGGGCAGCAAACTTTTTCGGAGCATATGCCTTAAGAAATCACATGCAATTCAAGGCCGGCGGATGAATTATCTTGTTCCAAGTCGCTTGAGCTCCTTCCAAAGCTACATTGGAGTAATAGTTCAAATTTTGTACGGGCTTACCAAACTAATTTAAATGAGGAACTGAGAAAACATAGCTCAGAGGGTGATAATTTAAACATGACCAGACTTACTGACATAATGAAAACTGCAGTCCCAGTAACCAATAACTGGAAGCAGAAGAATGATTTTAAACAAGAATGGTTTGACTTGGAATGCTTTAAAGCAGCTTCTGAGAAAATATAACTTGCATGTCTTTAAGACTATGTATGCGTCTGCGAACAAAGAGTACAAACACAATCCATACAACGCTTAAACTCAGCGATGTCTTCGGCAGAATTCTGGAAAGCGGCTAAAGCAATTAACGGACGGCATAGTAGGATTGGATCTTTACTGCACGCAACCGAGCTTCAGGATTACTTTAAAAGTTTACTCAACACTGCGCAGTTTTCACCCCTGCCTCAATATGCTGCTCCGGTTTTCTTAGACGATATCCTTGATTAACCGTTTACAGTGCTGGAACTTCGGACTGCTTTAGAAAAAAACAGATCTGGTAAAGCCCCAGGAAATGACAGGATTCCTTCAGAATTCTATATAAACTGTACGTCCGAGTACCTGTTTTCACTCACCAAAGAATTCAATAGAATTTTCGAAACCGCAGAGGTGCCAGCCTGCTTTAAAAAAGCAATTATCTATCCGCTGCATAAGAAAGATGCGTACGATAATCCAGAGAATTACAGGGGCATTTCTTTTTTGAATTCTTCAGTGAAGTTATTCAGTGCACTTATTTTTAAAAGGCTAACAGAGTGGGTTAACCACAGAAACATACTCAACATGTTCCAAGCTGGTTTTAGGAAAAACCACTCGACTGTAGATCAGATTTTCACCTTATTTCACATTGCCGATTACTTTAAAAGCAAAAGGAAGAAGCTATATGCTTTCTTCGTAGATTTCAGAGCTGCTTTTGACTCCATTGCCCGTGCAGCGATATTCTATAAGCTCTATACCTTGGGTATCTCAAGCAAAGTTGTGAATCTGCTGAAAGCAATGTATGAAAACAATGTGTCTTATGTTTGGGACGAACAATTTACATCAAAAGACTTTGAAGCAGAAATGGGAGTAAGGCAAGGATGTGTGTTGAGTACTTTGCTGTTCATTTTGTTTATAAATGACATTGTCGAGGAAGTGGGAGGGGGTATTGAGTTCGGAAGTTTACGAATACCGTGCCTCATTTTCGCTGACGACATAGTTTTTCTGGCGGAATCAGTTGACGGAATGCAGCTCATGATCAACCGTCTGGAGCGCTACTGTGATCTTTGGAACCTGACTGTTAACCTTAGAAAGTCTAAAATGATGATCTTCAGGGATGGAGGTGGAAGATACTCGAGAAACGAAAGGTGGACCTACAAGGGTCAGAATTTGGAAATTGTTCGAGAGTATAAGTATCTCGGTGTATTGATCTGTGCTAACCTTAATTTTAAAAAACATTTCGAAACTAAATTAGCTGAGGCAAAGAGAGCTATTTCTTCAATCTGGGGACGTTGCATAGAGAGTAGGTTTGTGGACCATAGCGCAAAGATCTAGATATTTCGTGCCACTGCTTCTTCCATCATGTTGTATGGTGCTCAAGTGTGGGGTTGCTGGCAGTTTGATGTTGTTGAAAAGTTTTAAAGATATTTTCTTAAACGCATTTTTCGGTTGCCGGCCTGTACTCCAAATTACATGGTGCACCTTGAAACTACAATGCCACCGTTATTCTTAAATACGCTAAAATTTCACTTCGATTATATAATGAAGCTGCTGGAGATGGATGAAACAAGACTACCCAAATTGATCCTCAAGTCCATAATTACTTTAAGAGGCAACCTCGTCAAAAAATGGGAAGAAATAGGCGTTGAGTGTGGAGAAAGGTTGCAGATTCAACCAGGTATCGGACCCACTATTCTGAGAAACATGTTTCAAAATTTACTGGGTGGTGTAGCGCGCTCAGCTTACAGTGGTTATACCTTGGAAGCTCAATATTCTCAGTATAGGACGATATATAGCCAGCTCGACTACAACTTACAAGGAAGCTCCTACTTCTTAAACAGATTACCGCTTTCAATGATAAGTACGATATTTAAAGTAAGAGGGGAAATGATCAACCCTAACTACATTCCATATCGCCCGGACCTATACCTATTTTGTGCGATATTTGCAACCTCAAGGAAAGAGAAGATATTAATCATTTGATTGCCAGATGCCCGATTCTAAGTGAATTTCGAGTCAGATTCTTCGGTAAATCCATAATGACTATGAGCGAAGTTTTATGTATTTTGAATGGAAGTCTTGGTTGGAAGAAATTGTATAAATACACAACGATGGCACTGAATTATAGAAACCGAATAGTCGAAGTAAGAAATGTATAATATTGTTATAATTTCATTCTGGTAGACGGCTTTAAGCCAAACCATATTAACTAACTAACTAACAAAGATTCTTGTGACTAAGAACTTTAAAAAATGAGACAGGCTAGAATCTTTGTTAATGCAATTCATTGTTCGAAAATTGTTTTAAATACTTTAACCAAAAACTAAGTTATTAAAATGATGACCGAAGTTGGACTCGAGGGTAAATTGATGAGAATTCCTAGAAGCTCGAGTATTACGGTTGAACTGTTTAAGGGGAGGAATGCAGCTGACTATTTCTTTAGAGCATAAAACATTAAAATAACGGTAATAGAGGGTGAGACAAGAAACATTTCGACGATGTTCAAGTGAAGTAAATGATTTTATGATGGTAATATCACCAATCAATCTAAATGATATACGTTCAATACTATCCAAGAGGCTTAAATAAGTTGCAGGAGCACCAGCCCAGATATGGGAGTTACACTCAATCTTTGGACGGATATAAGTCTTGTAAATAACAGCCAGAGGGGCAGAAAAACTTCTTGCATCGCCTTAGAAAACCCAAACATCTTGCAGCATTTTTGGCGACATAGCGTATGTGATCATTCCACAAGAGGCTGTTGGTAACACACATACCGAGATGTTCAGTTTCCTCGATGCAAGTGCCATCTGTGGATAATGGCAGGGGGGTATATTTCGCTTTAACGTTACAAGACAGCATTGCGTTTTCGAAGCATTAAATTCAACGCGGTTTCTTATTCCCCATTGAACAATGCTGTTTAGATCGGAATTTAATCAGCCTATCATATTTTGTCGTTGCAGTGCAATAATCTTACTTTCTCTTAAACGATGTAGGAATTTGTTCCACTGTTTGGTGAGATGAACCATGAGATCACCAGTAGACCTATTGCTACGAAAGCCGTATTGTCGGTCATTAAGATTATTATTTCTTGAGCTGATAAGTAAGCAACGTTTCCATGACCTTGGAAAGAAGGGACGTAAGTGCAACTTCAGTGAGGAAGATTCGCCTTTTATGGGAATAGGCTGGACAAATGCGGTTTTCCATCCACCCGGAACGAGCCCTGAGGAGTAGAACAGATGAACAAGCTTACACAGTGGTTTTGCCAGTGATGAAGAACACCTCTTCAGAACAATAGCGGGGATACCATCCGGACCAGCAGATTTATGTATGTTAAGATCTTTTAGGACTCTTGCTACAGTACGAGTGCGAAAAAAGTTTTGCCCCATAGATTCATTAACTCGATCAAGTACAAACGGAGTCATAACACTCTCTGGCAGCGTTGAATTGATGGCGAACTGCCTAGCAAAGAGATTTTCTTTCTCTAAAGAGCTAAAAAATGGAGTGTCATTCACAACGAGCGTAGGAACCAAGGAAGAGGAAGAATTCCTCACATTTTGTACAAATGACCAAATATTTGTACTACCTTTGGGACATTGCAGTATTTTTTGCCGTAATTTTTGGTCATGTAAAATATGGGCGTTGCAGGCCTTCCTGGCTTGCTTGAACTTATTCCGGTTTTCCTCAGTTGGATTGGCTTTAAAACAACGGAAACTTACCTTCTTGACCCTAATAACATCTTTACAGCTGCCATCAAACCGTGCGTTTTCCTTAGGTCTGATGCTTTTAACACTATTCGGGATAAAAGTTCTCATTCCCAGGAGAATCAAACTTGTGATCATATCGGCGCTGACGTCAACGTCACTATCGAGGAAGCATCTGACCAGTTAAAGATCATAAAATAATTATTTAGACCGTCCAGTTGGCTGTCTCGTACTGCCAAACGATACTCTTAGGAGCTCTTTCTTTAACTGGAGAGTTTTTACACGAGAAACTTGCTGATATGACACAATGGTCAGATGTGCCTAGAGGAGATAGAACACTTATAGTGTACTTACCAGGGTCAGAGGTAAGAAACAAGTCAAGAGTGTTTTCTGCTCGACCTACCACGTCCGATACTCCTTCTGGTGTTGACTGGGCCGAATGTTGAAGCCCTGAAGAATTGTGTACATTGAAATCGCCCGTCACAACAATTTCAGTGCGAGGATAGGACGAAACAATTCTTTGGATGGAATCAGACAAAGCATTAAATTCAAGAGAAGTTAACACTCTGTCTAGATTGGGGCTTCGATTGAGGAAGCAATAGTGAATGATTTGCTTGTTCACGGAAAATTTAAACCACATAAAATTGAAAAAAGAATTGGTGCAGAGACCCTATTGTAGCAAAAACTCATAAGCAACATCATTCCTAATGTATATGGCGAGACCATGGTGGGAAAAGAATAATGGCATCAAGTTATACCCGTGAATAAAGAATTCAGTGGAATCGGAATCCTCACCCACTTGGGTTTCACTTAGTGCCAATACAGCTGGCCTGTTTAAAGCAGTATGGGAGTACACAGAAAGAAAATTCGATCTAAGCCCATGAATATTACAATAATTTATACTGAAATTTCCAGCCATTGCAGTGACAGCCGTACTGACGGGTATTAAGAAGCTTTCAATCTTCAAGATATTTCTTGAGCTGATCAGCGTTTCCATGACCTTGGAACGAAGGGACGCAAGTGCAAACGATCGGTAGTTAGAGAATGAGGAAGATTCGCCTTTTTTGGGGATAGACTGGACAATTGCAGTTTTCCATCCAATCGGAACGAGACCTGAGGAGACGGATAGATGAAAAAGCTTACATAGTGGTTGAAAGACACAGAACAATAGCGGCGATAATATCCGGACCAGCGGATTTATGAATCTTGAGAGCTTTAAGAACTCTTGCCACAGTACGAGCGCGAAAAAAGATTGGTCCCATAGAATCACTTACTCGCTCATGTACAGGCGGCGTCATAAAACTCACTGGAAGCGTTGAATTGTCGGCGAACTGTTGGGCAAAGCGATTAGCTTTCTCTAAAGAGCTGACAAATGGAGTGTCTTTGACAACGAGTGTAAGAACTGAGGAAGAGGACTAATTTCTCAAGTTTTGATGGAATGACCATGACATTCCAGTATTTATTGCCACTATTTGTGGTCATTCTTGCTTCAACATTCTAAACCTACCCTCAGAGTAGGGTGAACTTTATATCAACGGATGTTCACTTCTTCAACCCTAATAACCTCTTTACAATTGGAATTATCAAACAAAACGTTTTTCCTAGGTGTGGTGGTTTTAACCCTGTTCGCGACAAAAGTTCTCAAAAGTTGCAGATATAAAACAACGGTCAGATGTGTCCAGAAGACATAGAGCACTAGTTTTACTTATTAGCGTCAGAGGTAAGGAACAAGTCTTGAGTATTTTCTGTTGGATTTTATACGTCTTTTTTTCAAGTTGGCTTGTTGACCAGCTTTGTCTTTAAACTTCATTGAATAACTTGAATGAATCACTTTAATTCTTCAATGAATCAGGAATCTTAATCCATAAAAAAATCTACACACCACCGAACAATCCTCTCCAAAAAAAAAGCCATCCAAAAATCCATGATCAACAGTTGGGCGCCACTTAAATATCTATACATATGTTCTCTTCAGGTTTGCCCAGTTAAAATTTAAAAAAAATGATAAAACACAACACAAGTCTCAAGATGGACGAAAACCAAACAAAAAATTTCAAGACTACAACAAAGAATGAAAAGCTCCCTATAACTTTTGTTCATTCAAATTTGTAACACAACATTCCACTACCACCGACTGTCATGAGCTGAGCATCCCTTTTCCTTCATCAGACCCACAAAAAAGACTTGAAAAAAGACTAAAGCAAAAAAATTCAATTCACTTCACACCTCGAAGCTGTCTGACCTGAACTCTTGATGCATCATCATCATCAATATAAAATATGTAGGTAGGTATAGTCAATGAAAAAAAAAAGATAAATTCATTGCCCAGTTACTAAGAAACTGATATCTTTTCTCATCTTCCTCGTCATCATGGTCGTCGTCGTCCGGCTACGGCACCGGCCGGGCATAGTGACCAAATTGAACCCTAACAAGAACTCCTTTCTCCTGCTTTATTTACTTTAGTTTATTTTTTTTTCCTACTTCTACTGTTACTCTCTCTCTCTCTTGGTCTTGGTCTTTCTCAAAACCGAAACGAAACATTAACGCCAACAGGGTATCTAAGTATCTAAGTGGAGATATAATGCTGAAATTCAATGCTCCTGGAAATAATAACAATAACTATAACCATGCAATATCAATTCAGGTTCGGTCGGTAAGGTGATATATTATTCCTGGTCTTCCAGCAGCAGCAGCAAAAATATATATTATAGCCTTATAGATAGGTGTAGCTTTAATATAATGTATCTTGCTCGACCGATAAGACAACAGTTCCTACCTATACCTTTATAAGAGCCAACAAAAAACTCAATCTCAACCCAACTCTATAGGAACGAAAATATAACGAACGAATAAAAAAGAAATGGAAGCAGAAAAAAAACCGATTAATTTCCGGCGCCACGAACACGTGTCCCTTGTGTACTGTTTCGATCTTATATTATTATTTATATTTTTGTTGGTGTTGTTTCGTCTTCTAACAAACATGCTACCCAACTAGCAGCACTATAGCTTAACCTAACCTAACTACTTCGAGTACCCTCCAATACTTACTACTCGTAGATAATGTATCTCCATACACTGCCGCTGTTGATACCGCCGCCGCCGCCGCCGCGCCTCCGTCCAGAGCTAAGCTAAGTAGAAAAAGTCAATTTAAAAGTCGCACAAGTCAACAGAGGGCAAGCGAGAGCAGCCAGCAGAGTTGTGTATTTTTATGAATGAAATAGAAGCGCTAATATAGTGTCTTATTCGATGTTCGATCCTTGGTTCTTGGCTGCCAATAAAATGAGTATAAAGGCAGGAACTATACACAACGCAAAACAAAACAAAAATAAATAAATATAACTGCCCCGCATGTTGAATGCCGCCACCACTTCTGCCGGCCACCCTCCATCCACCATCCACTATCCACCGCCGCCACCGCTGCCACTGCCGCTTCCATCCACACAGCCACCGATGGACCGGAAAAGGGCAATCAGCACTTTGTGCAGTGAAATAAATAAAGGCTTCGCTCTCAAGACGTGCACTAATGCAGTGTACCCACAATTGCACAGTCAAGCCAAGCCAAGCCATCCACCCGACCAAACAACCAAGAACAAACCAGCCAACAGAATTCGCGATTCCTAAAGCAAACATGTCCTCGGGAAGCTTGTATCTCCAATGGCTTCCATTACTTCTACATCTCATATCTATACTATACCTCTATACGATGCTAAACCTACTCCTCCTGCCTTGATGCTGATGCTGATTCTGCAAGCAAACTCACATAACCTGAATGAAATCGTGTGTAAAACGAAAAGAAGACTTCTCGAGTTTATAGCTAAGGTATCTTAATCGGGAGTCAGAAGTCTGGAGTCGGGACTATATCGGCAAAGAGAAAGAGAGAGGGAACTAGTTTGAGTAATAACTACTTTGGCGTATAAATTGAGGGTTTATTGACAATCAATGCTAGTTAGATGCTTCTGAATATTAATTCGTTAACCCCAAGTATCTACACTTTCTTGTTGTTCCTAATAAAGTACGTACATATATACGAAAAGGGGGTAAAAGAAAAATACTGCAGGTTTGACAGAAAGTGGCAAGAAGATCAATTAGTGGAAAATTGATGAATTGAAATCAGGAACTAAATTTTTCATCGACTTGTAAACTGGTGCCAAATTTTTGCTGCAATGGTAAACTATTGGAGAAGGATAAGTGATGGGTTTGACAATTGCTGTGGAGGGCTTCTTTATGGCTTTCATGATGTCTTTTACTTTTACCCATGCCTCATGCCATAATTTATAAACAAAATACCATAATGAGAAGTGTGTACGTGACGGTCACGGTCGTCGGTCGTCGGTCATGGTCAATTAGGGGAACATTATTACTTCAATTGTTTTGCGTAAAAGTACAATGTTTTTTATTTTTGTTTCAACCAGAATTTTGCACGTGTTGTCAGTTGAAAGAAGGCTGTTTTAAATGGCTAGAAGAAATTGTGTCTTTTAAAAAACTCAGGATTTTATCCTTTGATAAATACCAAAACTTTTCAGTAAATATTTATAAATTATCTGATATTTTGTGTGTCTATTTGAAGAAACTGAAAAAGGGTCACAATATTTGATGTCATAGTTCTTCATTCCGAGAAAAAATTACATTTTTGAACAATAAACAAATATTAACGCAATTTCCTGTCAAAATTCCTACCTACAGCTATTCAAACTCGGCTATACTTAAGAGTTGAATGGAAATGAGGAATTAAAGGGACCCTGCAATACCGACGGAACTATTTCATAGAATCTTTGTTCATTAAATGACAACAACTTTGGAGAGAGGAGCAGATATGAGGGGGGTTGAAGATATACTCAACAAAAACTAATGGGATGAGTCAATATTTTCGACCAACCGGAAGAGAGGTAGAAAATTTCTAATATCTTGAGAGTATTGTCACTACAGTTGGCGGAACTACTTTGAACGTAAGCAGAAATATCACCAAAAGCAAATGCTGTTTTCGAAACGCGGTCCGAAATGTGAAGAAACAATTCTCTACAGCTTGAAAACCAAGATACTACTGTTCTAGTTTAATGTTGAATCCGGGTTGCTATATGGGTGAAGAACTTGGAAGTCACAGACACTTGCACAAGAAACCTGCAAACGTTCCTTAGAAGATGTCCCCGCAATTTCTTGAAGGGTTTCTGGCCCACCCATATCCAACATCGAAAAGACAACAGGTGCTTTGCAAGCGATGCAGTTGAACAAACTCATAAAAGTGGGACAGACTAGATGTACTTTGTCGAACAGAAATCAGCACGATTGCTGAAAAGTTGGAAAAAATTGTAGTTAATCTAGAGAAATCGTGCACGATGGCGCATATTAGTAGTTTAGGCCCTATGAACCGCAAGGAAAACTACGTTTACGTAATAGGTATAGTAAATAAAGAGTTGTAAGAAGGCTAAAGAGTAATTTCTTATTTACAGGATATTGAAGATTTTTGGTCAAGTGTTAAACTATGTCCCCATGACTAATTGTTCCATATGCCAAGTGAGGGAAAGAAAATTAAACTTAATCGTGGTCGATTAGAAAATGTTTCACATCCCAAGATTAATCCAAAAGTGGTTCGAGAACTTTCTAATGGCGCTGATAAGTGCATTTTTGGCAGAACAAACTAGAGGAGGGGATTTGAAATAAGTGGAGTCAGCAAAAATTTTGTTGGTTATTAAATGAAATTATTTCTTTTTTTAACTAAGTACAACAAATCTTGACAACTCGATAAAAGCTTTACGAATGAATTTGTACCTCCGCCTTTGAATTCTTTAAGTCTTCAGTTATCCCAAAAAATTAGAAAGTGGACATATGTATTCAGTAGCTGATCTTCATTTGAAGTCACTTTTTCGAGGTAATTACTCTTTGTGTAAAATGACTTTTTGAAAAGCTTTTGTTGAGTTGTGCAAAACTCAACCGCCAACACTAGAGGCACAATCTTCCAAAGGTCCATCCAATTACTCAGATACGCAAATGATACTGACATAATTAGAAAATCGAAGCGTGATGTCAGTGGAGTTTTTGAGCATTGCGACGGAAGCGAAGAAGATGGGTTTAGTGGTCAATGAGGACAAGGCCAAGCATATGCTATCACCAAAAAAGTACATTGAACAAAGACGTCTTGGACTAAACGTCAACTTTGAGGTAGTTAAGGACTTTTTCTACCTAGGCACCAACGAAATTCATACGTTTCCCAATTTTATTGATCTGGTATTACATTTTCAATCCTTCACTTAATGGTCTTTGCACTGATGAACTGATAAGTAAAAACGTTCTGGCCTTCATCGTTTTTAAAAAAGCACGGCCAAATTATCCCACTAACCAATTAAAGTCTACTAAACCATCAGTTTTGTTGATTTAACGGTGACTCAACATACACTTGAGGAATATCATCCACTGCCCAATATGGCAGTTTTGTTTATTCACCTAACCTTTCAACCAAGAGTGAACCTCATTGCTCACCAAAAAATCCTAAACGACAAATTAAAAGCTTAATGTTGGTTTTTGAAACAACTTTTACCCATAGTCAGTATTGGAAGAGCTGTCTTCAAGGCTCTATGTGTTACTAGAAAATTTTAATAGTTAAGCTGTCTTCTTTATTCAAAATGTTGTTCACTATAAAATGGCAGTAAGGGATCGATACAGTACAGGGTTTGTCATTCATATGCTTTCAATTCACAGTGCCTTTTCGCAGGATATTTCATATGGGGAGGTGAGATCTAATCTCGAGTACATTTAATGGAAAGAATTCCCGCCTCTTAGGTTTCAAATCCCTAAATACCCTTTGCCTTTCCATGTTTATTATTCCGATGTCAACTTCGTCTAAGTGTACGCGAACAAGGCTTAGGCCAACCATTTGTTCTCAAGTTTTCTGCAGAGGACAGTAAAAATGATTATTTCATGGTTATCGACTAAATGTTACATGAACAAGCCTAGCGTCGTGTTTTTATATTCTAAATAATTACTTGTATAGTGAAAACATCCAATGACTTGTGAATTTTAGCTTCAAGGAAAATACAGCACTTGAAACACCGTATTTAAATAGTTTTAAGGTCGATAATCAGTATTTGACAACTCTAAAGAAGTTGTTTGCTTTCCCGGGGAAGAACTCTGGAGTTTGGACAGTTACGAGTGTGAGCTAGTCTTGTATAAAAAGGATCACAACTTGATGCTTGTCATACATCATTTGAGCTCCAAGGACAGTTCTGTTTTCCTAATACGACATTGATATCAGCAGGAGCAAATTACATTCCACAATTCAGTGGTCTTAAATGCTATTTAGTACACTGGTCTAAGTTTATAACCTAAAGAGTGTTCCTTCTTGATTATTCAATAAAGGAACGTCAATTTGTTGCTAGGTCTAGACCTCAAGGATTGTTGTTTCCGAATGTGCATTACATTGCTATTTTTCTACTGCCTTGACTTTTCAGGTCAAATAAGAAGATTTAAAGAATCTGAGCATTACTTTACATCTACTCAAAATATATGCCCAATCCTACGCATCAGAGATGATAAATTATTGGTCCCTTGTTAAAAGTTGTACATTAAGGCTTTTCAACCAAACAGGCGTTTTCAATCTACACTATACTAAAACAAACTGAACTTAACAAAAGATTTCATAATTCGGCTCCTATAAAGATCACCAAGATTAGGTTTTGTGAACGCTGGAATATCTAAGAGTTACACAAATCGCATTTCTCATAGCCCAAAATTTCGAGTCAAATTATTATCATTCATTATCAGAAATCACGGCAAAAAATACTTCAAAGTTTAAACAGTAGTCAAAAATTTCTGGTAATTTGTAAAATGTGTGCAACACTAACTCATCGTAAGTTCCTACGCTCGTTTCCATTGAAACTCCTTTTGTAAGCTCGATTGATAAAGCCAATTCGCTTGCAGCACAGTTTGCTGATAATTCGATGCTGCCATTGAGTGACATGACTCCTCCTGTACTTGAAAGCGTTAACGATTCTATGGGACGAATTTTCTGTCGCACTCGTATACTTCCTAGAGTACTAAAAGATCTTGACATTCACAAATCCGCTGGCCACAATATATACGCTGGGGTGCCCCAGGGCTCCGTTTCGTCTCCAACTCTCTTCCTTATATTCATAAATCATTTTCTGTCTGAAGCTTCTAACCCACTACATTGTTTCGATGATCGTTTTAAGATTCTCATTATTGTTCTTCGGATAGGGACAGCGTATGATAAGCCCATCAAATTCTGATCTTGATAGCATTGTTCAATGGGGATTCAAAAACCGTGTAGAATTTAATGCTTCGAACACTCATTGCTGCCTACTATCACAAACGCATTACCCTCCCCCAACGATACTCTCCATGGATGGTACTTGCATGGAGGAGATTGAACAACTAACAGTCCTTGGTGAATCACAAACCACTTGTTGTATAGTGATCACATATTTGACATCGCCAAAAATGCTGCTAAATGTTAAGGTTTTCTCCAACAATACAATAAGCTTTTTACCCCTTCTGATTCGGCTATAATTTACAAAGCTTTTATTCTTCCAAAATTTGAGTATAACTCTCATAATTGGGCTGGTGCTCCAATAACTTGAGTCTTCTGGATAGAATTGAAACCAGAGCTCTTAAAATGATTGGAGATCGTTCTTTTACTGAGACATTTGTTCTCTTGAACACCGCCGCAAGGTTTCATGACTGTCATTGTTTTATCGTTACCTTTATAAGCAATGTTTCATTGAAATAGCCAGTTGCATTCCTCCCCTTAAACAATTCAACCGTAATACCCGTACAGCTAGGAATGCCACTAGTTTAACCTAGAGCCGTATTTCGGACGTGCTGTTAAGTACAGAGATTCTTTCTTTAGCCGCACTTCACGAATGTTGAATGCTTTACCAGACTCAATATTTCCCACTCATTACAATGTGCAGGCATTTAATGTCCATCGGTTTCTAATTTCTAATCCTATCCTACTTTCCTAATTACTCGAACTGTGTTTAATCATTATGAGGGTATTCCCAAACCCCTAAGTGCGCGCCTAATAATAAAAAAAAATCATTAACAAATATACAACTTAAAATCGGCTTACCAGAGGAAAATAGTTCACAAGAAGGAATAGTTCACAAATAATCCCAATCATGGTCCGTCTTATTTTCTAATAGAAGTTTCCTAGAAACTTACCCCTACACAAATCACAACCCACCAAACAGTAAGACTTAATCAATATTCAACTACCTACCTAAAACTCCATTAGTGGTTTAGGCATTTAAATCAAACTCTCTTTAAATAACTTCTATTCGAAAGTCTCCTAAATACATAGTACAATAGCCCAGTACTAGAAGATGTTCATCAAATAGTTTGACCTAAATGGAAATACCATCACCACCACTATAAATTCCGTCTAAAAACTTATTTCACTGGCTATCTCTTCGTTTTGAGTTTGAGTACTTTGTGATATAGAAACACTCTCTTTAGATACAGTGTCGTAATTTGATATAGTGACATCAAAAATCTTACTCCTCTTTGACTTGTCCACGACAACTACGGACGTTGCTGTTAAAACTATCATTATACAGTATAGAAGCCACCCTACAACCTCCTTAAACCGCCACAGGGTAGATATACCCTAAATTGGCTTCTACTTTCACATAAAATGAAGAAAAAAAAAACAACTTTAAAATATTTTGTATTCTTACTTTTAACATTCTTGGTTCTAGGTATAAGAAAAACTAAGCTTCGACCTTCAAGAAAATCTACATATCTAAGAGGGCAGCTGTGGAAAATTGCTGAAATAACCTTCAATACTCCAGGCAAAACCTATGAACGGAAAACTAAGGAAATATTGAAGGAAAACCCAATTTAAATTCTGCATTATTAAATTTTTAAGTTTTACATAAGAGAAGACGAAGGTATGTAGATAATTCAAACTTAAACGACGTCAAAATTTAATCTTTTGTGATGCATGAAAAAATGGCAAGTCTCCCTTTTGAAATAAATGGATCAACTAATTTCTCGATGAGGAAAGTCCATTATAAAACCATGAAGTAGTAGCTTGAAAACCCGGTACCTACCAATTGATTCCTCTTTCTCCAGTCTTCACCACAATTGAAAATACTTTACCCCTAAAACCCTTTGTTTCTTATTTTATTTCAATTGACATATCCACTATAAGTACCTCTGCCATACCTAAAACAAATGTTCCATGTCTACCGCACACTACCAAAACATTTAGGTTAAAGGTCTATCTAAAACTTTTGATGTTGAAATAAAAATGAAAACTAAAAAAAACAACAAAACTAAACTAAACTAAACGAAAACGAAGAAAAATTGTTCTTGCTCTAATTGAATAATGTCCTTGATACTTTTTCTCCGCGAGACAATAGAAAGAAAACTATACTTCTATACGAAACGAAGCGAACCGAAAGTTTGTATATTATATATATCCGCACCCAAAAGGGCAAACAAAAGCCTTTAAAAAACGTTTCGTTTCGTTGCGTTGCGTTGCAATTATTTTATTATATTTTGCAACTTTAGCGCAAACTCAACGAATTTTTCAAAATTGAATTGCGTTGAACAACAAGTGTGCGAAAGTGCACCTAATAAATTTTGATTGAGAGAGAAAATACCTCTACATTTATATACATAGATACATATGTATAGATATAAAATAATATATAAAATTTTATATAAAATATAAAAATGTCATGGCCGGACATTATAACCGAACTGAAAAGTATCATCATCATCATCATCGTCGTCGTCGTTATATTTTTAAAACTCACAATCAGTTTTTCTTTCCTTACTTCTGATACCCAAAGTAACTTCAATGCTAAAAGATGCTGCATCTTCCAGTTTTATATCTCTGTGTGAATTATAAGAAAATAGCCTTAAAAAAAGATCAGAAAAGAAACTAAAGACTCTAAAGAACTCCAGCACCGGAGCGTAACCGAAAGCCAACACTTGCCATTGCCGCACATACGTTTTCTCTACTTGGATTTCAAAGTGAGATGTGAGATGACGATGGGGGCTTCAGTTTAGCTTCAGCTTCTTGCATTGCGCCAGCCAGGGCTATCATCAAGGGGCCTTGTGGGCCAAGGAGGTGGTAGGGCTGGCGTGAGAGGGGCTAACATCTCTACGCATTAAAAATGCATCCCAACGCCAACCGTTTCTTCGTTAAGTTCATCTTAAAGATTTCTTCCATCCATCCATGGTACTCGCGCACAGTTTCTTCGCTTCGGTCCATATTCTCAATTCTCGAAATAACCTTTATCAACCTCACAAAGAGTGAGAGAGTATATTCTCTTTCTTCTCAAAACCTGCCATTCCCAAAAACTGAGCATAAAAAGAGAATCGAAAGAAAAAACCTGCGCATTGACAACATGGTGCTGCAAGAAGGCAGGAAGTCATTCGACAAGTGTATCTTTTCGCAAGAGTGAGTATTTTTTTCGACTTCGAAACCTACCACCGTTCTTTTTTTGGTTTTCCTTCGTCAAATCAAAGACTCTTTATTCAGCTTCCGTTGGACTCGCGGTGGCGTTGTAGTATTCCTGATGGCTTCAGTTTTGTCTCTCGTGAGTTTCTCAGGAGTTATAGAGATGGTATTGTGGAGTTTTTCGTAAATCCGAATCTGATGGTTGTTTGGGACTTTATCAACATTTTGTTGTGTTCATGTCTTTCGTATATTGCATGCATGTGATGACATTTGCTTATGTTGTGTTGTTTTTTTTTTGTATTCGTTTTCTTTGTTTCTTTCGTCAACATACAAGAAAATTTATATGCGACCAACAACGACGACCAACGACAACAACGAGACGAAGTCGAGGAGAGAAAAATGCGATATAAAAGAAAAACCTCTTTTCTGAGCCTGTTTTTCTTCTACAGCACTTCGCATTCGTATTCGTTTTCGTATACTCTAATAAAACACACCACCTAACCTACCTTACCTACAATACAGGCTACAGTGGTTATAAATATAAGACGAAACAAACAAGAAACAGAAGGACAGCAAGACTGAAAGACTGAAAGACAGACGAAAGAAAAAATTAAATGAATGCGAGCCGGGACTGAGCTTGGTTTTGACGACGAACTCGAACAAACCATCTTAGAAGCTAAAACATAATGTTGCCGCACAAATAATCAGTTTTAATTCGTCTGTGGTGTGGTTGAGTCGTCGGTTGTTCTCGAATCTCGAATCTCGCTCCTCTTCGACAGTGAGTTAGCTATAGCTGAGTATTAAGGTATTAAAAAAGAAGAAAAGACTCACAGAAAAGCGGTTTCTGTGTTTGTTGTTGATGAGGGTTTTAATAAGAAGTTGCTTGCTGAAGAAATAGGTACCTATCTACCTACCTTACGTATCTCTATCGATAGATATTCCTTCAGAACTAAACATTAAGCCAGTACCTCTGAGAAGCTTGATATAAAACGCATAATAAGGGGAATGCACCCGTTAATGGTGATGCTCGTATTCCTCGTAAACCTCTAGACTATAATAATTTTGTGCTCTCCTGATGACTAAATGTTATGTGGATGTAAAAGATAGATTTTTTGTATCTTTGAGATAATTTAGATTATCTTCGATTGGATTTTTATTAGAAACATCATTAAATATTATAATTGATTTTATTTTACTGCGTTTGTGCTGAAGTAAAAAAGTGTTTTATTTTTGTTTTTGAAAAAAAAGAAATACATTTCAAAAGTTTTGTGATCATTAAATCGAAAACAGAAAAGATTAAAATATAAATATCCTTAAAATGCATAAATTAAACATGAAAATTCTGCCGGTTTGTGAATGATTAAGAAATTGAATTTTTTAAAATAAAATTGAAATAACAGTTTTATTTGAAGCTGATTTGTTTAAAAAAAAAAATTGATTTTTAAAAACAGTTAGTGATTTAAAGAACATGAAACAAGGATACACAATGGCTCACATAAATAGCCAAGGATTAAGCATTAGCATACTTTTTGGACTTGTTTTAGGTAAGTGGAGATTTTTTTTGAAAAGTGACAAATTTTTGAATTTATTTCTTATTCAATATTTAGCTGAAAAAAAAGAAGAAAAACACGAATATTGAATTAAACTTACATTAAGGACGTTTTAATTCCTTTCTATTTCTTAAAGTTTTTAAGTAGGTAGGAAGTAATGACTTATAACAGGTGTTTTTTTTTTGTTCATTTTTGGACACGTGAAGAGTTGAATATTTAATCGAAAATCTTGACTCGGATTTTCAATTTTCATAGATTTTAGATAGATCTTAGACTTTTACAGGAGCTTTAAAACTTTTTGTACAATATTTTTGCACAATATTTTTTAAATTAAATTTTAATATTCCTTTTTTTTGACGGTGTTCGAAAACTACTTAAATTATTTTCCGAATAACGGTAAATTTCAAATATACAAAAACAAGTGAGTTTAAAAATGTGTTCCAATCAATAAAAAAATCATTTTTCAAAAAAAATTATTATTAAAAATTAGTTATATAGTAAAATTTTTATCAATTATTGATTAAAATAACAATTTCGTTTCAAAACCCGAATTTGAAATATTGATTTTGATATTTGCGATTTAAAATACGATTCTGCGCAGTGAATCATCATCATACTTTGAAGATCTTCAACCAGCATTAATGTGCTCTTATCGTTTTTCGAATCAAAGGGTCCTTCAATTTTATTGCATTTTTTTTTAAATCTTCTTTTTTATGAACAAAAATTAAACAAAATTTATATCCTTCGATATAAAATTTGAAGTGAATCAGTAAGGCTTTTTACTTGAAATCTCAGAAGCCACCTGACGACCTTTAAAGTTTTTTTGGCATTAGACTCTTCATTTCCATTGAAAAATCGAAATTTTTTGAAAGATACAATTTTTGATAGACAAGAATTCAATGATTTACGAAAATAATTTTGGATTTAAAATTAATTTCTTTAACGCAATTATTGTTTTAATATTTTAAACATAGGCTGAATTTCAAGTGTTTCAAGTCAAAGATTACCTTCGGTTCTCTGGGTTACATCTTCTTCGAATTATTAATCTTTCTCTTTATGTTGGACTCTGTTATTATATGCAATAGAAGTCTTCTATGGGATCATAAGCTAAAACGATTTTGTATGATTTTAAGCCAAAATATGTCTCTCCTTTCGTCTACCCGATCATTCTAGCGTGTTCCAAGCTGTAATCCTGGCTTTAAAAGAAGGCCTATCCTGGCTTAGAGAAAAAGTTATACCAACTACTGAAATACGCATAGCCAAGCTGCGTTAAAGTCCCTAGAATCTGTCTCCACTAACTCACTAACAGCCTTAAATTGTCGATCATCTCTTACAGAGATGGCTACACAGTTCAAAATTCACCTTTTCTGGGTGCCGGGTCATAGAGACATTCCAGGAAATCGCAAAGCTGACGAACTTGCAAAAAGCTGATCAACTTTACTTCTGCTGGCTCACAATTCTGGCATAGGTATCCCCTTAGCTACATGTAAACTCATGCTGAAGCAAGATACCATAGAGAAAACAAACTTCAGCTGGAATAACACCTCCACCTGTTTAGCGACAAAACTAATTTGGCCTAATCTTAGCGCCAGGCGCTCAAAACAATTAATCTCTCTGAAAAGATTGCACATTAGATACGTTATATAGGTGTCCTGAATGAGCACTACTTAATAGGAAGGCATGCTAATCGACTTGGAGCCATTGCAAATGATTTTTGTAGGAGTTGCATGGACGAGGAGGATAAGGAGACAATCTCTCATCTTCTGTGCACATGCCCTGCCTTATCGCAAAGACCTAGAATCCACCTTGGAGAATACTACTTCAACGACACCAGCGATCTTAAAAATTCTGACATTATTTGTCTCCTACGCTTCATTCGGAGCTCCAATTGGTTCGACGAGTTAAGCTGATCAACTGATCCATGTGGTATCACAACGGACCATACTTTGATCTAAGAGTGTTGGACTTCCCAACCAACAGCCACTTTAACCTCACCTAACCTAAGCCAAAATATGTGTTCAAAAAATAAAAAAAAAAACATAAATACCCTCGCTGAATCTTTGAATTAAAATAATACTAAACATTTGATACCCGTGGCATGATGGTAAGTGCATTGGACTGTCATTCGAGAGGTCTTGGGTTCGATCCTATGCCACCTAAAGTTTTTTTCACGGGTACTGCCTCTTGCGAGGAATTGACAAATTCTCCAAGAGTAATTCTTGTCATGAAAAGTGCTTTCTTAAATTTGCCGTTCGGATTCGGCTTAAAACTGTAGGTCCCTTCCATCCCTGACAACAGTACTCGCACACAGGAATCGTTGAGAGTTGTCAGTAACTGGGCCCTAGTTTCCAAACGGACTGTTGCGCCACCCAATTTATTTATTTTATTTAAACATTTGATAAAAAAAAACCTCATCGCTACATTCGGAATTTAAAGCCTTGCAATTAAGTCGTTTAAGTTAAGTAACTATCCTCTAAGAAATTAGAGTTTTTAAGGAACTTAGAGATAAGATTCTTTAAAAAGGGAAAAATAAAATGATTTTTAGGAACTTTGTTGCATCTTGTAATTTATTTTTGGAAATTTATCGGCTTTCAGATTAAGACTCAAAATTAATGAGTTAAGAATAGAACTCAACGTTCTCATTTCTCTCCATTGAAATAAAAGAAAAAAAAAGCGAATACTCCAAGAGAAATTCTTGTCTTGAAAACCTTTCTCAAATTAGCCTTTAAAATCCGCCATAACAACTGCAGGTCTCCTTTATTCGTGGCATTTTCGCACGTTGTAGTTGTAGAGAGTTATTAATCACAAAGCCATGGGTCTTTAAAAGCTTTTGCGGCACTTAACTTAATTATCTAGCGCAATTAACCCAAAAATTCGTGCTGCTTACTTTTTTCTCACATTTTCTCATTTTTTCAAAGAGTTGAAGTTTGCGTCATGAAATTTGTACACATTCATAATTTTAACAAACATTGCGTCAGTCATTTGAACAAATCTGTCAGTTATTGAAAGAACCAGAAAAGTTGCCAGAACGTACCGAAATAAGGTATGCAAACAGGCACTAGGGCCTATTGACTTACAACTCTCAGCCAATTCGTCAATTCTTAGCAAGAGCCAGTACCCATGAAAAACATACTTAAGATGGCGTAGGCAGGGATTTAACCTAATTATTCAATTTCAATGCTTAACACTGGTATAAGGTTCAAGTTAGGTATAAGTTGATTTGACCACCAAATCAAATTTAAAAAGATTCCTGAAATCAGTGAATTAAAGTTTGTATAACTACCAAAACCATGTACTCCTACTCAGGTATTTGAATGGGTTCTCGCTTACTAATTTCGCAGTAATTAGCCGTTCACGGGTTTTGAAAAATTGACCTTTTTCATGCTACGTTTGTTAGCAAAGTTTTCACTGTACACTCATGCTAGATTAACACAACTCTATAAAACACAAAAAATAGAACTGAAATTTTAGCTCCTAACAACAAATTATGCAATAAACAAGAAGATACTTTCTGGCTTCTAGGACGAGACCCTCAATAAGCAAATAAAGTGCAACAAATTTTGATTTATCTCCAAAAATCACACTAAAAGATACACATTTTTAGCCCAGTTCTAGAAACGTAACTAATAATGTTGAAACTAAGTTATCAAGAAACCAAAGAGACATGGATAACTTTATAAAGAAATAAACAACGTATTTAACAATTATTATATCCAATAAACTTATTATCGATCTCGCAATTCTTCTATCATCACAAAAATTTTCTTTTGCTAACTTGACACTTATCTTTTACTACCAAACGTAGAACGAACATTAAAATTACTAACTTTTCAAACGAAACAAAAATGTTGACCTTTTCGAAAAGTGTGCCAATATGTTTTATGTTACCACAAAAATAGAAAAAAAAAAACAACAACCGAAAAACTTCTTTCAAACTTTTGAACATTTTCATCTATGACAATTTCCACAACAAAAAAAATGACTTTGGACCTAAAACTTATTGTTTTGTAATCAGCTACCAATGAACAGTTGTATTTTTTGTTGTTCGAAAAATTTAATAATTGAGTTTTCCTTCCCCCAAAAAATATTGTATATATACCTTTCCTGTTGCGTTCAAAAAGTAATATAATAAACATAAGATTATATCCCCTATAAATTTCAAAAAGAAAAAATAAACTTATAGAAATAACTCTTGAACAAAGTTAAGCTCCAATTCTATGTTGTTGGTCGTTTGTTTTTTCTATTTTTTTCATATTAAGCAATTTTCCAAAAATATGTTTCTCTCTACTAAATAAAAGACATTCCACAATAAAAATACCCCGATACTAGGAAAACTTGAAAAAAAAAACGAAAAAACCTTTAACCTTTAGAGAAGATATTACCAATGAAAAACAAAAAATAAGAAACTTTTCAGTGTTTGATCAATTTGAGACATAAAAATTCAAGGAAAAACTTAAATTCCATCTTCCAATCGTCCACCGAGCGACACTATAGCTTGCCCCTTCCCCTTCACCCCACTAATTCAAGCATCTGTGATGTATCTTCGTTGAATGAAGAATAAATACAAAAAAAATCTATCATCAGAAGGTGCGTTCTAGATACATAATTGCAAAGTTCAACATACTTGTTTTTTGTATCTTAAAGATACAAACACATACAGTAAGTATATTGTGAGCTAAAGCAAGCTATTAGGTATACAATAAGAACTCAATCAATCCAACTACTTTAGACTATATAGCTAAGCTAGCAATTTTAAAAGCTGCTACTTTTAATTGGACAACAGACTCATAACCTATAAGCTACGTCTCTAATACCATAGAGTCATATACCTGCTGCTGCCTACTCTGCTCGTACATCAACTTTACAGACCATAGATCTATAAGTTTTTCGTTCAAGAGTCATTTAATGGGTTTTTATTTATCTATATCTATATTTTGTATACATGTAACTTATTTTTAAACCTACTAAAACGTTTACTTAATCTCTGTGACTAGATTTCTTGAATGAAAAAGAATACTGATATTTCCTGTCCTATTTCATTAGATTTTATAGGCATAGGCATAGTTTAGACTTAATTCAGTGTGATACCTACGATATACATTTACAACTATGTAGCTACGAGTCGGCTTTAGCTGCTTAGCTGCTGGGAAAACCTGTCCATAATAAATAAAATAGGGCCTAGATGAAAAAATATGTATGAATGTAAACTTGTAGACTTGTAAAGTGAAATTAGCACAAACATCATTGCCCTCTGCGACGAGATGTGTGACAGTGCTGACCATCAAGGTGTGTTCTACACGTATAATATAATTAACCGATTTTAAATTAGTTTTTTTTGTTGTTGTTGTTGTTTTTGTTGTTGGTTTGTATTGTTTTGGCTTTGTTAAGTCAATGCAGATGGTTTGTATTAATTTTAAATTTAAATTAAGTGTCGTTTTTTTTTTTCTTTCTCAAAACCCACCAGAAATAAGTTGTCGATATATCGAGGGTATATCTAATTCATTGGGGGCTTTAACACTGCAGTTCACTTGGTTTGGTTCATTATTTTTTATATTCAATAAAATTATCTTTCAAAATAGAAAAAGAAATCAATTTGAAAAACGAAAGTAAATTGTTGCACAATGATGATGAATAAGTGCGAAATTATCGATAAATATTTTAGTGTTATACTTAAGAATATTTACAAAATGTGTATTAAATGAATTTAAAAAAATAACAACATTTAAACTAACTAAAAACATTCGAAACATAAAAAAAAACTCTAAACTAGGATAAAATGCTGCGATTTTGGTAATTTTTTCAAGAAAACTGCTAAGACGGGACGCTATAAAATTGCAAGAAAACAGCAAAACAAAAACAGTTTTCAATATAAATTTCTGCGAAATTACGATGCAGTGAAATAACTGTATTGCGAAACAAACCAATAATGACAACTTAAGACTGTCAAGTAACTTCATGCGAAGCTTTCTAATAACAAATATGAAGATTACGACTTGAATTTGAGTGATTATGATTATAAGCGAAACAGTAATGATATGATTCAAATTTAATGAATAAACTGTTAAATAATGAAATGCGGCACAAATAAATTACAATATTTATTACTGTGAACTTAAAACATGCTTATTTTTCTTTTAAAATTGGTCTCTGAACAAATTTTCTCTAATTTAGATAGTTTTTCAATAAGAGGTTACATTTTGATGGAACTCCATTTGGACATTTGTCGCTTTTCAAGATGTCATCTTTTGACATTTGACAGATAACAACTTCTTACTTATTAAGAACGCATTGAAATTCTTCAAGTACTCTAACAAAATATTACAATTTTTACAATTGCTGTTCGAAAAAGTAAAAAACTTGTGGGTCTTCATTAAAAACCTTCTTTAAAGGCAATATTGGATATTGGTGGTAAAACATCTGAGAATCGAAACCCTGTACGTCGCTTATTAAAAACTTAATGGTTGGCTCACATCTAGGTTTGATATTTGGAAATAAGCATTCCAATAACGACATTATAGACATTGTGTCTTAAGGTTTTTAAATTTCAAAAAGGTTGAATTTCAACTTGACGCCTCCACATGCTACAAAAGCAACGAAAAATTCACCATTTTGTAAGACAAGGATCCTGACCGTGTTATTTTTTAAAGAGGTGATCACATGTAGCTATTATATCTTCGGTCCTAACATATGTTGATTTCAACCTTTGCAGTCATGTGAAAGAAAGTTCTAGTTTTTCTCAATACCTGTGTTTTTTGGCATTCTATAAATGGGATAGTAGAAAATTCCCAAGAAAACGCATCGGCAGTAGCCAGAGTTTTGTATTCAAAAATTGGTACAACTGGAAGAAGATCTGTCAGAATAATGATTAAAAAAACACAAGTAAATTACCATCAACAAAAAAAATAATTAAAACTAATAAAATGGACAATTTTTAACAAGAAATATTTAGAAAACATCTGGAAATTGAGATTCTATAAATCTAGTTCATTTAACAATTGCAACTTTGACATAAAATAAAAGCTTCAAGAGGGGGTTTGTTCGTAGATTACTACTTAACATGTGGTATTGGAGCTAGCTTGAAGCTCTTTTCAATTCTTTATATAACTGAATCGAGTTGAAATGAGCTTAATTTGACTCGATTCCGGTCGGGGATCGGAGTCGATTCAAAAGTTGCGAAGAAAAACCTGTGTGAAGGAGTTGGTTTTACGGATAATGCATAATGGTCTGTTTATTTGAATGTTTGTTTTGTTTTAATCAAATTTAAAAAATGTATCCGTTGCTGAATTATTCAGTTCTTCATTGTTTAAAACGAATCAAACTATCTCACTTGCTCTTCATAAGAAACATCGAAACACCCTTTGAATTTTAGAAAGTGGTGTCAAACTTAATCATTTTTGAATCCTCTTGTGCGGTGGAAACACCATAAAGATTTATTTAATCTAAACTCAGATAAACGTTTAGTGAAAACGTAGCAAAACTTAATTTTCTTTTGTATTCTTGCATAATAAGCCCAGTCCACTTTCATTTATAAAACTAAATAATGTCAACATGAACAGATTGATTTTTTTCGCCAATGGAAAACACATGATTCCAATTGCACAACTACTCAACGAACACAGCCATTGAGATAAAAATGCGATATCAATCGTACCAACATTTAAGAAAGAAATAACATAAGATCCATTCGAGATTCGTATAAATGTCAAAAACCAATCCGTAGTAAGATTCTACTTTAACTTTTATCGGTAGTTTTCATACTGCGGATATTATTTTTGTTATTCGTGTAAAATCCTACTACACTATTGATAGATTTTCCAACAAAACACGGCTAATGTCAAATTAAATCTTCTTATTGGAAATCCTTACATTTTTCTTTATAATTTTGTTCCTAATTAGTAATTACATTTTAAAATACAATTTTTACTAGAAATTTCAAAGCTTTGAAGCTCAGTGGTTTAAGTTACACGTGTTACGAAAAGTTTAATCATTAATATGTACAATTTGAAGAAGTTAACCGATTTTGATGAAAAATTGATTAGAAATAAGAAATGTCATTGTAGTCTCAGAATATTTTCAGAGTTATTCATCAAATTTCTTAGAAAATGAGATTTTATTGTATAGACAAGTTGAAAATACTATGATATGGTTTCTATTAAACGTTCCAAATGAACTTAAGGAAGAAAACAAAATAGAACAGAAAATAAAGTTTTGTAATAAAAATGAATGCATTTTTCGACAATAATAAATGTTCTTCCTGTAATTATTTGTTAAGCATTCTTAGAACACTATTTTTAATGAAAATAGTATCAAAATTGGTAATATATAAATAAAACAATAATTAAGTTGAAAATAATTCATGAAATTACAAAACAACAAATCCTATATTATTATTTAGTTTAAATGTGGAAGTCACTTACTTTTACTTGATAGGAGTGAGTTGCTTCTTCATTTGAGAATCTAAAAAAAAGAAAAAGAAAAAGAAAAGAACGCCATGAATATAAATGGGAATTATTTTGTTTAAATATAAAATAAAATAAATTAAACAATATGTAGTTTTTATAAGCATCAAAAATGACTTCTTAAGTGCCTCAAATTGTAAATTGCTTTGAATTTTGTAAATATTGGAAATATGACAAAACACAATAATTGCCTCTTGCGAGGAATTGACAAATTCTCCAAGAGAATTTCTTGTGATGAAAAAGTACTTTCTCAAATTATTCCTTCGTATTCGGCATATAAACTGTAGGTCCCCTCTTTCCCTGCAATTACTCGCACACAGGAATGGTTGAGAGTTGTAAGTCACTAGGACCTGGTTCTCTACGAACTGTTGCGCCACCTTATTCATTTTTTTAGACTAATGAACAAGTATGGACATTTTTAACGAATAGGCTGAGCAAATATTTGAATGTATTTCTATTAATATAAAAACATATAATTTGATAAGTTATTAATTCTTCACTTAGAGTTAAAATGGTTCCTTGAAGTTAGATCTATGAAAAAGCGTAAAGATCTATGAGAGCTAAAAAAAGGACAGTCTTAGCAGATGTCATGAATTAAAAGTTATCGCATACATCTTTCTTCGGTACTCCAGTGACTGATAAATACCAATAAGTTGACATCTTACAATATTAAAGGGCATTTCAATGTTCCACCTTAATTTATTAAACACATATCCTGTGAATTTTTTTAAAGTTTATTTTACGGTTATTTTCATCTCTCTTCTACATTTCCCGCTGCTAGAAGCAGCACTTTAACTCCTTCTGAAGCATAGGTCAGCCAACAGTTCCTTACATCTCCCTCTATTCCTAGCACGATACCTTAGCTGGGACCACGTCTTTAAGTTTTGGAACCGAGCTTCCTTCATGACAGATGATCTCCATGTTTCTCTTGCCCTTCCAGGCCACTTTCTACCTTGAGGATTCCATCGAAAGCACAGCTTTGCTATGTTGTCGTCCGGCTTCCTCAATATATGGCCAATCCAGCAACACTTTCTCTGCGCAATATCAACATCCACTTTTGTTTGCCCAGTCCTGAGCCACAGTTCAACGCTAGATATGGTTTGTGACCACCGGATGTTCAGGATATAACGTAGACAGCTGTTGGCAAAAGCTTGCAACCTTCTCGAGATGTCAGCAGAGCACTTCCACGTTTCGCAGGCATATAGCAGCACGGATTTTACATTGGACTCAAACAACTTTAACTTGCTACAGAGCGCTGTTTTCCTAGAGTCCATCATTTTAGAAAGCATTCCAAATGCACTACGGGCTTTATTTATTCAATTATTGACATCCAGGTCCGTTCTACCATCGAGTGCCAAATAGCTTCCCCGATAGTTGAACTGGGTGACCTCTTCTACTGCCACTTGTCTCACAATAACCTGTTGTCGTTGGTTTCGATTGGCGTAAATTAACTAAGTCTTACTGGCATTAATCCTTAAGCCTGCCACCTCCCCATTTTGTTAAAGAGAGTGGCACATTTGGCTGAGGTCTCCATGTCTGTTTGCCATTAAGCATATGTCGTCAGCATAGTCCAAATGGCTTAATGTTTCCTTCAGGTGACATTGGATACGCAGTCTCTCGTGTTCACCCTCCAAAGCAGTCATAACATCATCAATAGCAAGCAAGAACAGAATCGGTGACAATACATCACCCTGTCTCACTTCAAATGCGCCGGAAAACTGTCCATTGTGCAAAACGAAGCACCTTGCGTTGTTGTAAGACTCTTTTATTGTAGCAACAATGTTATCAGGAATGCCTCTAGCAACAAGCGATCTCCAGATTACATCACGACTAACGCGATCGAAGGCCTTTTCAAAACCGACGAGCATGAGGTAAGGCGGTGATTGGTACTCCGACGATTGTTCAAGAATAATTGCCAAGGTGTTAATGTGGTCGACACATGATCGACCACTGCGAAATCCCACTTGAGCGTAGACTCGATCTTAGATTTTAGCATCTGGAGAATGATGGTTGCCATTAACTTTGGAAATACGGACAGAATGATGATGCAATGTCAGTTATTGCAGTTCTTAAGATCACCTTTTTTTGGTAGCTTGACGATTACCCCTTCCTTCGATTCCCTAGGAAAGGTTTCGTTTTCCCAGGGATGTTATAAAAAGGATTCTTAATTATGCAGCAGTATTTTAAAACCTACCCTTCATAACTTATAAAAAGACGCTTCCACGTATACGGATTACGTAGGTCACCAGAGTTTCTAAAACCAATCATGGAATCCACTTTGTTAATTAAAACCTTGAGATTTTTGTGAAAGTTCAATTTATGGTCAAAAATAACTCCTAGATCTTTTTTTGTGGAAACTTTTCCAACCGTCGATCGATAATTCACGGAGTGTAAAAGAAATTGATTGATATTAAGGAATGTTCAGATTTAACTGATTTATCTTACACCAGTGAGAAGGTCTATTGATTTCATGATGCAAAAGATCACAATAACTTGTGCTTTGTATGCGTCTAAAACATTTCAAATCATCTGCAAACAGGAGACACATTGAGTTTTGAAGTACATTAGTTAAGTCATTTATTAAAACAGAGGAATAAGATCGGACCTAAATGGCTCCCCTGAGGAACTCCTGATGAAACAATCGTAGGATTTTATAGATTTGAATCAATATGTACATACTGATCACGATTAGTTAAATATCTTTTTAACCCAAAAACCTGACTTTAAAAAATTGTAGGAACTGAAATTGAATTTTTGAACAATCTTACCCCAAATCACTCTACCGTTAATATTAGGCTGATTCATCTAGTTGACCAGAGTGTAGGTTAGGTAGGTACCCTTGTGTCTGTCTATTAAGTTTCTTGCCCCGCCGCGCGTACCTACAAAACATATGCGCGAGTTGGTATCGAAATAGAGATTTTGTAATCCAATGTTCCCACTGACATTTTCAAAAACAAAAAACCGTGGGACCGCATAGCAAACCAAACTAAAATCTTACAACAGCCACAAAAAAAAAGAACGTGTTTTTCTAGTTTATTGTTTCTTTTTTATTTTTGTAATGAAAACACAAAATTATTAATATATGCAACGCGTACGAATGCTGTTTATCCCAATAAACATAAAGATACATATACTTAAAGATACAATATGTCTTTAATTCGACGACCTGTAGATACTAGATAGTATAGTCGTAGGCAGCAGCAGAGAGCTGGGTATAGGTATATAGAGGCAAGGTATATAGATTGTTCATTGTCGATCAGCGGTCCATTCATAATTTTTGATCTGACTGAATTTTTGTTTTTTTTTTTATTGTATAATTTTATGTTTTTTAATGACATTCACGTTTCCGCTCAACTTTGCATGAAGTGGTTGTGATTTTTTTTCGGAATTTTTTTTTTATTTTGTCGGTCTGATATTTTTTTTTCTTCACGTACTTATACGCTTCGTTTGGAGATTTTGACGTTGAAGACTTTGTCATACAAGTAAAGCGTTTTTTTTTTGTTTGCCTTCTTTCTTCTTCATCATCATCTTACTTTACCTTCTAAATCACCTGTTCTTCCAAAAAGTTAGGCACAGGAAAGTAAAAAAAAAGAAAAGAAATAAATAAACCCATGTGATGGAGAGGCTGGGAATAAAGGGAAGCACAACAAAAAAAAAAAAACAACTTTTCCAATATTCCACTTGATTAATTTAATAAGCCAACGCTCTTTTGGAGCCCAACGAAACGTAGACGAAATAACCTGAAATCAATTACCTCTTCGCAACTCTAACAGTCCGAAACATCAAGACGGGGGGAGAGGGCGAGAATCATGTTGATGTTGATGATGATGTTGACGATGATGGGGAGGACGGAGGGCTCTGCTTCTTTTTTCTTGTACTTTGTTGGTTAGTTTATTTTTTTTTTTGGCTTTGATTCCTCATCTGTTCATCTGGACGCCATCAACATTATGGTGGTTGTAAGAAGACGTTGTATGATGGTCGATTGTCTTCGGTCTGAATCGACCAACAACAACAACAACTACGATGATGTCGAGGACGACAGAAATCGGTTAACGCAGGAAACGCCACAACACACAAAAAACAGGCCATTCTCCTCGTTTATCATCTGACATTCAATAAAGTTACTGTAATGGTCCCTTGAGTTTTGAATATGACGAAAAAATGAAGACACCCAAGCAAAAAAAAATGAAGAAAAAAAAAGAAATCAAAAAATCAATATGACGGATAAAGGATCTCCCTACATTACATACCGTTGGTATATTTACGGTACCTATACAATACTTTAGGTATATGATAGAATATACAATGTGATAGACGTCTGGCAGACATTGCTGTGCAAAACACTTTCAAGTAACAAAGAAGCTTCTTGGTATTTTTCAGACAAGAAAGAATTAATTTAATTCTTTTTTTTGCATGTAAAAGTATTTAGAAAAGTTTTCTTGAAACTAATCGAAGGAAGAATTGTTTCTAATTTAGAGAAGCTTAACTAAAGTTACGCAAGTTTGTTAAATGACAAAGAATTTGGGGGTAAAGGTAATTCTCGCAGATAAAATGTATCGAAAATGTACAATGAGTGGCAAACTACACAAAAAATCACAATATCAAAGGCTAAAATATGTTACGATTGTGACAAACACATACAACTTTAAATTTTGACTTCAATTGAGTTTCAATTTCTTCTTTTCAAAAAAAAAAATAGTCTAGTTTTTCTGTTACGTTAGTGACAATTTTTACTTTTTTCATAGCCGTATTCAAAACTTAGTATGCTTAACTTATACCATTTGTGACTGGGAAAGAATTTTAGAATGATTCTTTTAAAATACTGCTTGACTTAGTTGTTACGTTTGTGACGTATTCTATTTGTTAAACAAATTAACCGAAAAAACTTAAAACCAGCTAAAAATGTAATTGCGCGAAAATAATTCTAAATCATTAAAATGTTGTCACCGTTGTGGCACATTCGATTAAGAATTTTGACTTGTAGTAACTTCTTTTTTTTAACGCGTTTATGACAATCTTTGTGGGTAAAAAAGGTGGGTACACATATAAAAACGCTCAACCTGTTACGGTTGTTACACAAGCATTTTATTTATAAGGCATCCTGAATTCTATTCACAAACAATAAGGACATTTTTGTTACGTTAGTGACACTTTTTTTAGCAAATTATCTGCAAAATGACAAAATAATATTTAATATTTTAGCTTGTTTAGCTTGTTATGGTTCTCACACAAACCTTCAACTGTACATTTTAATTTAAAGTGAATACTAAATTCAAGGAATAGTTTCAGACTAATGTAATCGTTCTCAGTATCTAAAATAATAAGCAACTTTTTGGGTAACTTTTGTGCTTTTTTGGGAAATTTTATTGTTACGTCAATGACCTAACTTAATGTTTTGTTTTAAACTTACTAAAAATTGTAGAAAAAAGTTTAAAATATAAAATCAACATCTTGTTACAGTTATGACACAAACATCCCGTTGTACATTTTTAATAAAAGTGAATTTAAAAATCTTCAATCTTTTCAAACACATACATTCTTTTGCAGTATCCAAAAAAATTAGCAATATTTTTGTTTACTTTTGTAAAATATTTCTGAAACTTTGTTGTTACGCCAGTGACACAACTCACTTTTTTTCTGAAAAACTATATTAAAATGACCGACGAAAGAAGTTCAAGGAATCTTTTGGAAACTCTTACATTCTTTCTCAATATCCAAAATAATGGGCAACATTTATTGTAACTTTTGTGACACTTTTTACATTTAAGTACAAATTAGTCAAACATATAAGTATCGGGACTTCTATTCACAAAATATTGATATCTATAAAAATAAATTGGATGGCGCAACAGTCCGTTTCGAACTAGGACCTAGTGACTTACAACTCTCAACCATTCTTGTGTGCGAGTAATGTTGTCAGGAATGGAGGGGGCCTACAGTTTATATGCCGAATCCGAACGGCTAATTTGAGAAAGCACTTTTTCATGACAAAAGTTACTCTTGGAGAATTTGTCAATTCCTCGCAAGAAGCAGTACCTGAGGAAAGACTAAAGATGGCACAGGCAGGGATCGAACCCAAGACCTCTGGCATGACAGTCCAACGCACTAACCATCATGCCACGGGTACTACATTATTGACATCTCCTTAGTGAAAAAAGTTGGTCCTCTACCGCACCTAAGGAAAAAAATGATGTAGTGTTAATTTTCTTCACAGTAGTGTTTTTTTTTTATGTGCTGGGTATTCCTTAAGCCCTATACTTTGCATCATTACTCATTACTCCTTTGCTATCCTGCGACAAAACTCCATTCTTCACTTAACTCCTTATGCATGTTTGCCGTTGCAACGGAACATCAATTCCTGTAAATGTATGTATGAGTATGTGTAGCAATTTTTATTATTTTTTTTTTTTGTGTGTCGAAAGCGAAACAAGGATGCATATGTGCCTGTCGTCTGGATGGATACAGGTGGGTCCGCACCATTCATATGATGTATACAAAGTATTACCATCCAACCAACAATCCAACAGAGAACAGAAAACAGAGGCTACAGAAGCAGCTATAACCGCTCAACCAAGAATCAAAAGGGAAACAGGGGGGTCACAGCAGCCCCAAAAACAGACGCGACTTTTGTGTGCACCTGCTCGATTTCCATGCTGCCAAGCCATACCATTCCATGCCATGCCAATGCCATACCATGATGATGGGTTGTTGTTATATAGCTTATAGCCTGTTAGCTGGATGTTGGCTGATGGCAAATGGCAAATGGTGGATGGTCGATGGTGATGGTGATGTTGCTGCTCCTGCTGGTGCTGGTGCTTCTGCTTCTGACTGACTGTGTGTGTTCTGGTTCTGTGTTTTCTGGGTGCTCTTAGGTCCCTGCTCTTTAACCGGCATATTGGCAGAAGGCAGTTAAGGTAGAAATTGGTATACCTACCCATAGTAGAGACGGAGTCAGCGAAAATGAAATGAAAGGGGGAACAATGACTTCCTTGGGAAAGTGTTTTCTGTTTTTTTTTTGTTTTTTGTATCGTCGTCGTCAATATTGTTGTTGTTGTATGATATTTTTGTATTTTAGGTAACTACCTCCTGTGAACTTTTCTGTTGAGTGTTGTGGGTATTTTTCTTGTACTTTTTTCTTGTTGTTGTTGTTGATGTTTCGTTAGTTAGGATTACTCTCTGTACACTTGTGTATCAATTGAAGTACAATTTTGTTTTTTTCTTTTTTTTTTATTGTTGACCATGTTGTATATCATATCGTCACAGTTCGGGAGCCCCGTCCAATTAAGTGTGATTTTTATGGAGCGTAAAGTCATTGTGTGAATGGGATGAAAATTTTGGGAAACACTTAATGGAAATACATATACATTCATACATAAATAGTTAATAATGAAACATGTTCTTTCTTTTTCAAGGAAATTGAGAACGGGGTAAAGGTGAATATGAAGTTTTATAGGTTTCAAAGCATCAATTTTATGTTTTATCTCTCATCATTATCATCAAAAATACTTTGTGTTATTTATGAATATTATTTCACTGAAAGTTCTGAGAAAATTAATTATCTATTAACTATTCAACTTGGAAGACACAAAAAATGTTTAACAACTTTGAATATTTTGTTTGACTTGCTGATGCGAAACAACATTTAATTTAGTTGAAAAGTATTATTTTGTTGGAGAAAAAGCCGGTAATTGAATACTTGGACAATGTAACTGAAATGCAATGAAATTGAGTCGTGAAGGTCAGGAAATGAGTTCTCAACTATTAAAATTGACAATTTAATAATTAGGAACTTTGTGTGGGATTTTTAGAAAATAATAATTACAAGAAACAATAAGTTTTCCATCAGTTTGAACATGAATTTCTGTAAAATTTAGTTGGGAGTTCTTTTAGAAAATTAAATCCATTGAAAGGTTATTGAATTGAAGAACAAATTGTAATGAAACATGGATGTGGCTCAAACACCCCTATTGCGATTATCAACTATGTATCAGCTATCGGTTAATAGATGCCAAGTATTGGAATTCCAAAAATTCCAAAAAACTGGCTTTTCGTCAACACTATGAAACAATATTGTCAGCTTTTTAATTCACTCTATTACGAACTTTCCGAAAAACTGACATTTTTTGACCATTTTGACTACTGTCGACTGTCGACTGTAAGGTACTTTACGACAGACCAAAATTGCTTTAGACTTACGAACTATGACTGGAAAATGTTTACCTTTTTTTGAAGGGAATTTTAACAACGCAAAAAAGGTGTTAGAAAGGATATCGTTCAATTTCTAGTATAAGTGCAGTTTTTACTTGGCAAAGATGACAGTTTCAAAAGTGACAGTTGTCTAAATAATAGTCTATTCAAAATAGAACCTCTAATTAGAAAAATCGTTGTTCGATCAATTTTTAACTTATATACGACTTAAAAACGTCTGCAATTGTTCGTTAAAAACTAACTTCAAGATTTAGTATATACTGATTTGAAGCAAATTTACCTAATTTTAAGGATATAAGGATAACTCTGAAAAGTCTGATTAAACCAGAACTTTCTGATCCTCCCTTGTGCGCTCTTGAACTCGATCAATAAGTCGATTAGCGTACAGTAGCCCACAATAAAGCAATGGAAACTGCCTGCCCCTCACTACAGTGCGGGGAAAGAAGAAACCATATTATTGGGCTGCGGAACCAGAAATACTCAGGAAATGTTGTAGAAGGCTTTCCAATCGTGCAAAAAAGACTAGACACCCCAAAGATTGGAACTCCTATAAGGAATCCCTCAAAAAGTATAAACAAGAATTGATAATAGCCAAAAGATCCTTAAAGAGATCTTTCTGTAGCTCAATAGAAGAATCCTCGGAGGCATCAAGGATAAGGAAGATTTTCTCGACAAATTCAACCATGCCTAGTAGTCTTAAAGACTCAGATGGTACATGGACTAAGTCTTGCGAAGAAACGGAAAACTTGCTACGGGACACCCACTTCCCAGATAGCTCGAAATCCGTTAATACAACAAACCGTCCTGGGTTGGGTATTAACTTAACTTTACCTCAAATTCTTGTTGCAAAAGAAAAATTGACATGGGCTCTGAATAGTTTCGAACCTTATAAATCTCCAGGTCCAGATCAAATCATACCAGCTGAGCTACAACTTACCATTGATATAACTTTGCCAATAATTGAGATGATATTCAAAAGTTGTCTAGATCTGGTCTATTCATTTCAGCGAGGGAGAGTAAAGGTAGTTTTCATTCCCAAGGCGGGCAAATGCTCGCATGTCAACCCTAAAGATCTAAGACATATAGCCTATCATCATTCATTCTCAAAACTATGGAAAGATTGATTAATATCCATGTACGTAATAGCATTGATAAGAGACTGTAAATGTCTCAGCATGCTTACTGGAAAGAGAAATCGGTAGAAACAGCCTTGCACACTCTGGTAAGAACTATCCAATACTCCCTAGAGCAAAAGGAATATACTATAGTGGCTTTCCTGGATATTGAGAGCGCTTTCAACAACGTTGACACATCCGCTATCATTTCTGCTATGACGACCCTAAACAGCAAATAATCATTCTCTGAGTTGATTAATCTAATGCTACAAAGCAGGATCATCAACTATAAGGTGGGGGATTTTTGTACGAAAAGGTCTGTCGGTAGAGGCACTCCGCAAGGTGGTGTTCTGTCTCCTTTACTGTGGAACATAGTGGTTAACGAACTTCTTATATCCCTTGAGATGGAAGGCTACAGAGTGGTTGCATTTGCCGATGATGTTGATATCGCCGTCACAGGGGATCATCCTTATACATTGAGAGACCTCCTCCAAAATGCACTCAATATGCTTACTAGATGCGCTGATCTCTGCGGACTTAGTATTAATCCTCAAAAAACTGACCTCGTCCTTTTTACATGGAAATACAAGATCCCAGTAATTGTACCTCCTTCAATAAAAGGCGTACCACTAATTTTTACCAATGAAGCCAAATATCTTGGTCTGATATTGGAAAAAAAATTAAGTTTAGGAAAGAGTTAAAAAAGCTACAGTAGCTCTTTTCCTTTGCAAGAAAGTCATAGGAAGCAAATGGGGTTTTCAACCTCGCATAACCTATTGGCTATACACATCAGTCATCCGACCAACACTTATATACGGGATTGCAGTATGGTGGACTGCACTGGAGAAAGTCATATACTACGACAAACTCAGCAGTGTCCAAAGCACTGCATGTCTCTGCATAAGCGGGGCCAATGAGAACCGCACCCTCAGCAGCGTTAGACACTCTCCTCCAGTGAGCACAGCTATAAGACTCAACGCTTCATCTCAATGGACCAACAATAAAGTGGGGCACTCCATTATTTTGAACCTCTTCGGTTCTGTATAAAAAGTAAATAGACTACACTATTCCAAAACCCCTATTTGGAAAAAACCTCCCAGTTATCCATTTCATCCAGAGATGAATGGGAAGACAAAATAACTACTGGATGACAAATCTAAGCATCTCATTCCGCCTCCCTTATCATTGTAGCGTCTTCCAAGTGGACATTTTAGCGATCAAAGAGGTTCTCTCCTGGCTAAGAAAAAACGTGATATCAACTTCTGATATCCGCATCTTCTCTGCCAGTCAGACAGAAGAGGGAACAATCTTTCACCTTCTCTGCACTTGCCCTGCTCTTTCACTAAGACGCAGACTTCATCTGGGAGACTACCTTTTTGATAATCCCATCATCTTCCCTTTATAAAAAGCTCAAAATGGTTCGAAGTAATTCTCTAGATTCATGTGGTATCAAAATGAGACTTTTCTTTTAGCCTAAGTGTTTGGATTCTGTATCCGCAGCAACTTTAACCTAACCTACAGCTTAATAGAACTTTTTTCGTGTTGGAAGAAGTACACAAATCATTGCCTTAAAGTTCACATTTGACAATATAAATTCCTAAAAAATCTCAAGAAATTATTAGGAAATGACCAAATGAACAAATTTTCTCACACATTTTTGACCAGTTCGTCAGCTTTTAAGAAGGTTCTTAGACACATTTTCATCAAAGTGATATGCATCAACTTTTCTCATTGAACCCCACATTAAGATAGCTGCTCATTTCAAACAATCAAAAATATAGGAATATATTTTTGAATGTTTTTTTCCAGCAACACCTATAGTTCCTTTTTTTGTGAATGATTCATCTAAAACTTCTAAGCCCACCCCTGATGTGACTATGAGTAAAAATAATAATCAACATTACAGAGTAAAATGACGCCTTTAGGCAACACCGCCATCGTAATTTTGATAAAAAGGTCATCTTTATTATTACAGTGGCATGCGCCTTCTATAGACATAGTCAAAGCCAACGAAAAGCGGTATCCTTTAAAAAAAACATACATTATATCAATACCTACCGCAAGACCGACTAAAACCTATAATGTAACCTAAATCAAGTGTTTTTATATAGATATCTATTACAAAACAAAATGCTTTTTTGTCAAAATATAATCCAGTTTCTTAATTTGAATACCTACATACTCTCGTCTTATACTTTGGTATACATCCATTTACGGCATTTTACTGGAACATAAAAGTCGGAACAACGGATAAGAAAACAAATTTTTTTCTTTCTCAAACAACCTGTCCCTATTATAATTCCCTAATGTATAGGTAGCTACGATAGACCATAGGTATAGGAATCTCCCACAGAAATATGAAGAAAAAAAAAAGAACCACAGTCAATGGCCTTAGATCCGAAATTATCTACCTGGACCTCATTATTGTAAAATACAAAACAAAACCTTTAAAGAAAAAGTTCCAAAAAATTGATTAGATTTCCCCCTCTCGAAACTGGGAAGCATATAATTATGTCCCAATTATGAAAACGTATAATAATGTTGAACTTTTTTTCCCTTGTTCTTGGATTGGAACATTTTTTGGATGTTTTCCCTCTCAGGGTTCTCCTACATCTCGAGGTATAGAAAATTGTAAAATGGATGTCGGATGTTAATTAGGTCTGCCTGGAGTAAACTGCTAGTACCTTACATATATATAGAAGTTATAATCTAGAGGTTGTGGTGCTCCTACATATAGAGCTGGTGTTGGTTCTAGTGGTGGTGTCATGGCATAGTACATAGATGGGATGCCCTCATAAGGAAAGTCGTTCTGTGCACTGAAAACACAAAGATCCGCATGCAAGGGTGAGGGTGATGACGACGAAGACAACGGAAGAAAATAAAAGAAAACGGTTTAAAGTAGTTCCCTGTCTCTGTGGCAGTTCGATGACTAAGTAAAGAAGTAGTGTGGTATTATAAGTGACCCAATGACTAAGAAAATTTATATGACTCTACGACAAAGACACTGGACGTATCTATATAATACTCGTGAACGAATCCCACCATGCCAACTATCTATACCTATACCTACTTTTCCTGCTGCAAGTTGTAATCTAAATTAAGGTAACCTCTCTCTGACATAAGGAAGTGCTCTTCTTCTTCTTCGTCTTTAGTTTTTTTTTTCTTTAATTTTGTCTTCTTTCTTAGTATTTTAAAGTGCACTTTTGTATTTTATATGAAATAATCTACAAGGAAGCACTTTTGTCTTTTGTGTGACCGCACACGGGAAGTCCTTGAAGTGTGACTTAAAATAAAACGAACCTCAAAAAGGAAAAAAAATTAAACGAGTTTTTGTGCAGAATGCTCTTGTTTGTAATTTATCAAAGGTGTACTTTTTATTGAGGGTCCGGCGAAAAGTCGTATAGTATTTTATATTACCTACCTTCAAATATATATATGTATACATGCTTAAAAGGACTTTTAACATCACACACAGAGGTAAGAGCAAACCATCAAGGTATAAACTGACCGGATGTCACACACTGGTTACCTGTTAGCCTTTTCTGTGTCTTCTCATGTGTTAATTTCACTTTAGGGTTTTTCTGTTTTTTACTTATTTTATTTTCATTTTGGTTCGAAACTTAAAAAACAAAAATATGTGGACCATACACGAAATAAGTAGGTATAATGGGTTGTCGTTAATTTTGAAGGAAATTCATCCGGAAGATATGATAGTATCGTGTTGGTTTTATCAAGCGAAATCAATCAATTTTTGTATACAGAGTGAAAGTTTTGTTACTTATGCAAAGATGAGTGATACACCCACTATAATATAATACCTACACCTATGGCATCATCCATGGTCTTTATTTCTTATTAAGTGGTTGGACAAAAATACAAACAAACAAACAAAAAAAAAGAAGAAAAATCGTTGGAATTTTCAGCAAAGAAAAAGAATTAATTCTCAAAAACTACAGTGTAATCTCTTTGTATCGAATTTGTTTCAATTTTAAACATACAAATCAATAAGATTAACTTTTAAAAGGGTTAATGGTTCTTTATTTCAAGATCATAGAACGTTAGACACCTTTTAACATTTATGTTCAGATTTGTTGAAAATCGTTGCTATTAGTTCCTTTGAAAACATTTCTCAATCAGTTTTTTTTTCTTATCTACTTTTCATTGAAAATTATTTTACTCCACGTTGGGCGCCATTTACAAGTTTTTTTTAAACTATTGCAAGTATTTGATGAAAGATGAAATAGGTGTTGATGAAACTTTTTATGATTCAAATAAACCAACATTGGGCGCCACTTAAAATTACTGCACATGTTATTAAAATGAAAATCCATATGATAAATTGTTTTTATTGTTTTCCAATTTTCACACTTCAATTTAATTTTAATACAACATTATAGGGATCGATTGTATTCCATTAATGTTTGTCACTCTTATGAAAGCTGTTTCTGGAATTCTATAAGCTTCACGTTGGGCGCCATTCAAAACGCTATATTTAATTTAATATAGACCCCACGTTGGGCGCCATTTAAAAGTAGTCTCTAGTAATTCCCAAAGTCCGTTCAAACATTGCAATACGATATTATAGGGGTCGATTTTATTCCATGAATGTTTGTAATTCTTATGAAAGCCGTTTCTGGAGTTCTATAAGCTTCACGTTGGGCGCCATTTCAAACGGTTTATTCAATTTAATGAAATCATTTTCCGAATTCAACTAACTCAATTCATAAGAAGACATACATTTTTGTAAAAGTTGTTTTGCGATTTGATTCAATAGACAACACATTGGGCACCATTTTGAACTTCGTTTCGGGCATTCTACAAGCTTCAGGTTGGGCGCCATTTAAAAACGTTCTATTTAATTTAATGAAGTAATTTTCCGAATTTCAATGACTTAACTCATAAGAAGACATTCATTTTTGTAAAAGTTGTTCTGCGATTTAATTCAATAGACCCCACGTTGGGCGCCATTTACAAGTAAGTCTGTAGTAATTCCTGAAGTCCGTAAAAATATTGCGGTCTTCAAGCCCAACATTTTAACTTTCTCTGAACATAATGAATGCACACATTTATGCATTCAAATAATTATTTAAGTACCATGAAAATAAAAAAAGAAAAAACATAGTCACATGAGTCTCCCGCCAAAAAGAGATTTCACTGTAATTAAAATTAACTAAGTAAAGAAAAAAAAAAGAATAATCTGACCCTCATCATCTTAATCAAATGAATTGAATTCAAAATTGAAATCGTTAAAATTCATATTTAAGGTCTTTTAAGTCGAGAGAAGACTGATGGCGATGTCGAAGAAAAAACAAAAATAAGAAGAAAAATGATGACAGACATCAGAGAGGGCGTTCGTTTGCATGGCAAAGTATATGGCGTTAAAAGTTCCAAGAAAACGAATAATAATAATTAACACCAAAGGCCTCCTACAATAATTGACTCTCTGGTCACGGGAACTAATTAAATTAAATTATACAAAGATGCGGGGGTCACCATATATTACCATTATCTTTATTATTATTTTTTTTATTTTTATTATTCAGGAATTGGGCCTGGCTGACTCCATCGTATGAATATGTGGTGATGATGAGCAATTTATAATAAATTCACAAATCCTCCACTTAAAAACAAAAACAAAAATTTCTTCTTTCAGGGAACAAATTCCATACATGTAGCTTGCACAATCATGCTACATTACATACTTTGCTTGCTTTATATCGACCATAGTCCACCAACAGACTCAAAATGAAAGCCTCACAGTCATACTCATATCTACAGCGAGCCAGAGAAAGGAAGAAGAGAGGAATGAATTCTGCAAAAGCATATATTTTGCAAAAACGAAGAAAAATAAAACTTTTATCGCTTATCTGGTGTGTCATCAATTTTAAGAATGTTTGGCCAACTCTCATGTATGGCGCTTGTCTGGTTCTCTATATCCGAAAGTATCTGCAAATCGGGAGTCAACAGTCAAAAAAAGAAATAGTTTTTTTTTTACGAGCATAGAGATGTCGATAAAGTTGACTTTATGTGGCTTAAAGTAAAGTGGTGGATTATAAAACAATGGTAATAAAAAAAGGCTTCTTTTGCTCTTTACTTTATACTGAAACAGAAAGTATAGGTATTTGGCACCACCACAGCACATACCAAGCTATCCACACCACCACCGCATCGACAGCAAAAAAAAAAGTAAAATTATCTTTTCAGATTCTTAAATCTATTTTGATAGATCAAAGGTACTGGCACTGGTATAGATAAAGAACTGAACTTATTGTTATAGTGATAGTTATTTGATTCAGCTAAGTATTTTAAACAATAAAATACTAACATGCATACTTTGTATGCTCAACTGTAGCATGTGTATGATGATGGATAAAGATCATCGCAAAAAAGGGGTTAAAAAAGTCTACATATTGTTTTTTAGTCTAAGAGATTACAACTTCCTCAAAATAGATTATAAGACTTTCTATGAAGCTTATAAATGTGAAAAGTTGTCTGCATTTATTGATTTTGATGAACCATTATTTGAAACTTGTGAAAAGTGATAACAAAGGGGGCTATTGAACAATCCAAACTTAAACAAAAATGGCGCCCAACGTGAGGTCTTTGAAAATCATTAAATTGTCCACCCTTCTATCATTTAAATAAACTTTGGAATAGAGGTTAGACAAGTTCAATTAACTTAAAGTAGCTTTGGTTATCATTAACACATTATGTGCCAGATCTAATTCAAATCAATAAATAAATCTAAATAAACAAAAAAAAGAAGTGTTAAATTCAAATTGTTTCAAAGATTTGATGAAATAATATAGTTGTCCAGTCATTTTTAGTTCTGGTTTGTTGGGAAATAAATGTATCTTTCCATGGATGCGACTCATAATTTCTATCAATAAGGAGTTCAAAAGGTTTCACGTTGGGCGCCATTCTGAAATATTTGTTTAATACAATCTAAAACACTATACTAGCCTTAACCATTTAAAATCAAATGTTGTGATATTAGTAAAAACATAATATATACTTTTTTTTAAAGTTGTATGCAAACGTTTTACTTTGCTTCTTATTTCCTTTTTTCGAAATATAAATACTATATGAAAACAACATGGATGCTTAACACCACATATTATGTAACGATGTTTGACAAACACCCTACAGCTTAGTTTATAAACACGAACCATTGCTTCGTCTTCCTCCACTGCGCTGCTCTTTGGGTGTAGATTCGAACTTTCCGGGCCGAAGCAATGGTTTCCATGCGCTCCAGTGACCCAGCCATCTTAGTGGTTGGACTTTTACCCTGCTGGCTAAGACTACGTCGCTGTACAGCCCGTACAACTCGTCGTTCCATCTTCTCCTCCACTCCCCTTCGATACATACGGGACCGTAGATCACATCTCGAAACGACCCAAGGTGCTTTCAGCCATGCTTGTGCACCGTATAGCTGGACGGAAATGATAAGGGTCTTATAAAGCGACTCTTTGGTCCTTCGAGAGAGGGCTTTGTCACTTAATTGCTTTCGTAGCCCAAAGAAACAGCGTTTAGCAAGAGTTTCTCTGCATTTGATCTCAGCGCTGGTGTTGTTTTCTGCGTTTATAGCGGAGCCTAGGTAGACGAAGTCCTTGAATACCTCAAAGTTACGTCTGTCGACGATGACGTTTTGACCAAGTCGTCGGTGTTGTAGGTCCTTTCTTTACGACAGCATGTCCTCCGTTTTGCCACATTAAGCGTTAAACCAATTTTCGCAGCCTGTGCCTCAATACTCACAAAAGCCCCATTGACATCACGCTGAGTTCTTCCGATTATGTCAATGTCATTAGCATATGCTAGTAATTATACAGACTTTTTAAAGATAGTGTCTCTAGAGTTGACGTGTGAGCTCTGCACTATTCTTTTAAGCACCACCTCGTCTTAAAACTTTTTTGACATCGACAGGTTCTGTTAAGTTGTTTCCAACCTTTAGGAAGCAGCATGAATTCTCAATGGCATGGATGTTGGCTTTCGACGTCTATAATGATTGGATCATCCTACCTGACAGGGGAATCCTGTTCGTCATCGCCGTTATACAGTCTGCAGAAGTGGTCCTTCCATATCCTCACCATTGACTGCTAAGATAATAAGACAAAAATACATATTTGTTTTGATATCTTTGAGGCTGTCTTACCAGTCAGACATTATGTAAGTTATTATTATTAGTATTTTGTTTATTCAGCTTGGATCCACCCATAATGTCAGACAAAAGTTTTCTAGATTCTAAGATCAATAATCCCCACGTTGGGAGCCATTTAAAAGTTATGGTCTTCTATTAATTAAGGCGTGGTAATTTCAATTCAACTCACAACAAACGAACGGTGCTATTCTCAAGTTTCTAAACGTTCTCTTAATTTAATTCAATATACGCTTAGACAAAGGTTTACTGTGTTCAATGTTGGGCGCCACTCGTAATTCTGTATTTAAACTTTAAAATGGAGTTTAGGGGATATTTGAATTCTGCTTTCAGTGTTTCGTAAGGTTAATTTGTTCCTTTCTTTTGAATCTTATGGTTTAGTAAGCAAAAAAACTGAAAAACAAAAACGACTAGACAACGTTGCATGTTTGCAAAATATTATTATTTATTTACGAGTTACCAGCATGCAACACTATGTGTAAAAGAATTAATTTTGTTAATTGAATCCTGATGAAACCATAAGTTTACAAATATCATCAGGATGAGAAATTAATGACAACATCATCCAAGGAGTATTTTTGCAAAGTTTTAAAATGAATAAACAAATTGATTATATTATAACAAATTTGCATGGACCTCATGTTGGCCGCCATTTTTTTTTTTATTCTAACTTTTTAACATTTTTGCTTTCTTTGCTGGTTTTTGGTCATAAATGTCACTTCTAATTACAACTGTGCTTCGATTTTTCCTCCCATATTCTATTAATCCCAAAGAAAAAGTCCATACATAAGAATAATGTTAATTTAATTTTTTTGCAATACATTCTTCCCCCCAAAAGACTATAATTTAAATAAATTACACAGTGGCAGTGTTTATGACATTTATTCTGAATTAAAGTTTGGAAAAGTATTTACATTTTTATTATTGAACATAACTTAAAAAATGTCCATACCAATTTTTTTGTTGGCAAAAAGTTCGTTGACAAGCTATAATTACTTTACATAGACACAAAAAAAAACATACAAAAATATTTATTATTTGATTTGAATATCATTGGACAAAGTTAATAATAGATGGATAGAAAAAAAAAATTGAATGTACTCCAAATCAAATCACACCCGATGCGTCAACTACGACGATGACGACGACGTCTGACAGGAATTTCAATAAATTTTGTTTTATCTGACTGTGACATGTGTTTCTTCCATTACACAAAAAAGAACACAAAGCAAAAATCAACCAAATTACAATTTGGTTAGTACACATTTGTATGATTAACACCATAACATTAAACAAAAAAAAAAGAAAGGAGGGGGTTTATTATGTTCTCGTTAATTTCATTTAACTGTGAACTGCTGCGGTTTCTTGACATAGTTATTTAACCAGAACAATTTGAAAATTAAATTAAATTACAAATTTTATATAGACCCTAATTAAAAAGGCATAAACATGACACTCTAAAAAAAAGAAGAAAATTCCTTAAAATTTTGTATTTTAAACTCTCTAAGCAGAATTAACAGAGTCTTAGGTGAAGATTGACTTGGTATCTACATTCCTATGGGAACTATGGAAAGGCAAAACTAGCCTGAGCTTAGTTCATACAAAAATCCTCCAATAAAGGTCATCAAGAGTCTTGTTACTGCCTTCAGATATACTGGAGAGGTATTTCAAGACCATCTGTCATCTAATTTATTTTTTTTTTTTTCAAATGAATTTCATCTCTCATTACGCCAAAGTATCTTCAACTTTGTATTGATCGAAATTAGTCACGTTTCGCAGAACCTCTTCAACTAAATCAAGTTCATATTGAATGGGGAGGAAGGATGTTATAGAAGAGGGTGTTAAAGGGTGTTTTTCAGCAATTCTATCGAAAATTCAGTAAAAATTCAATGAATAAAGAAATATTGGCGGATAATTTACCAGAATTTAGAACAACTTTTCTGAGTACCAGATTCAAGACACCAATTTTTCATGACTTCCTAAAGTTTTAAGAAATCAATCAAACAATAAATTAAATAAATTTAAAAGTGTCTTCGTGGGATTTATTTATAGATCCACACCTTTTGATTTGAGTTAGCTCATCTCAGTCCTATTACAATCTAGATGATCTTTTATTTCGAAAGCAACTCGTCTACTACACACACCGCACACCCTTAATTTCTAATTCCAATCAATCAAGGTATTTAACCTGGGAGAATTTTGAGACACAATTATTATTATTATTATTATGTACTCGTATTGTGAATAGAATGAATTGTCCAAACCACAAACGTGACAAAAATTAAATATTACCTTTTAACCATGAAGCATGATTTATTAGAAAGAGAAGCATAGAGACCCACAGGATAATCATTTCTTAGTTTACTTCATATCAACTAATGTATAAATGTATCTAGATACTTATAGAAGGTATATAAATAGAATTTAGATAGATACGAGTGAAATATTGTGAAATAATCAGTTTCATGGTGAAAATGTAGTCGTGACTATGAACGGTAATAATCTAATTATTATTTACCTTCGTCTACTTTATATAATATAGAATATAATTATCAGATAAGCTTAATAGCATTAAAGTATTTTATAAACTTAACTTATATTATTATTGTTTAATTCTAAAACAGAAATAACAAAAACAGGTAAAACAAAAATATATAAAAATTAATAAAATATCTAATCCCAGGGAAACACACGAATTTTCCCATCATCCAAAGTAAGAGCTTTTAGACGATATGTTGTGTTGTATTGTGTGTGTGTGTGCGTGTTTGGGGGATTTTAGGTTAAATGTTAAAGCTATTTAAGTATAAAACCCTTTAATGTGTGCCTAAATACAAAATAATGTCTATAACAGCCTTAAATATTTTATATACCTATGGTAAAGGTAGCTACATAGCAAATCTGCTTTAGATTCAAACCTATTTAAAACCTTTGTATGTATGACGCGCGGGAATTTATAAATATACACAAACTCAATTCCAACAAAAAAAATGGTTCTAATCTCACTTCTATTTCCATGCCCTGGAAAATTGTGTCAACCTCATTTCTCCATTATATTTTAGAACGACGACGTCTTTTTGTACCTTAAATATTATCTATCTTCTCAAGGCTTTTTCTCTTTGCTGCAAAAAACAGAACAGGTAGGTTATTTTTTGTTTTGTTTCTATATCTCAAGCCAGCACCACGCACCTTACCAAAAAAAAAAAACGTTAAAACCCAGCACAAGCACCGCATATAACCATCACCATCACTACTAGGTACATATACCGCCAACAACATATCTACGCCCATATTAACTTTATATAAATTCAAATTTTTGAGTCTGTTTGTTTGGATTTCATGAATTAGAATGAGATTGACGGAAATGAATACCGTTACGGAAGTATCTATCTTCTTATAATTGGTTTTTATTGTATATCTTTTTCTATTTTTTTTTTTTTGTTAATGTATCTTTTTGATTTTCTTTTTTGTTTTGTTTTTTTCTGAATGAATGAATGTTTCATATTATTATTCAGTCATGTAAAAGCATTTTTCTTTTTTTTTAAATGTGTACCAAGGCATACAAAATTTAAAGTAACAAAAATTACCTTTGAATTTAGATCATATTTTTATATTACTTTTCCTGAGTAAATACCTTAAGATAGACCAAATATGGGAATAAGATGCAGTCCAAAGTAGTGGAGATCTCTGAAATACAATCAGTAACAGTTGATATAGAAAAAATTGGTAAATTACAGACTAAGATGCATGACTTTAAAAAAATTACAGTCTGATATAATAAATGCAAATGTTTAGTTAACACTTGCAAACATAACTAAATATTACTGAATGAGATAGAAAATGGTTTAAAATAGCAGTATGTTAAGCAGATGCCACAAAACAACTGGTTAAGATAGGACACATCACAAGTTTACTGTGTCTTAAATAACAACTGTCATTTTTTACAGACTAAAGTCAATTATTTACAGACTGTAGTCAAAAACATAGAATTCGAATTACTAAAGTCTCAAAACCTGTTATATAGCCTGATATTAAATGGAGTATTAAGGATTAGGTTTCAGATGGACGAGTTATAATTTGTCAAAATTTTACAGTAACACATTTACAGTGATAAACAAAAGATGTCATGTAAAGTCTGTTAAAGTATATATCAAAAAGTAACAGTGTGAAATAAGGCTTTAGTGAAACACAGTGAGTTATAAAATAGGTATGAGATATAATGCAGCACCCGTAGTGTGATGGTTAGTGCGTAGGTCTGTCAAAGCAGAGGTCTTGGGTTCAAACCCTGCCTGTGCTACCAAATGTTTCTCGTACAGATACTGCCTCTTGAGAGGAATTCACAAATCCTCCAATAGTAATTCCTGCCATGAAAAGTGCTTTTTAAAATTTGGATTCGCCTTAAAACTGAAGGTCGCCTCTATCCCTGACAACATTACTAGCAGACAGTAGTTAATGCTTGAGAGTTGTAAGTCACTAGGTTCTTGTTCTGAAAGGACTGTTAAGCCACCTAATTTATTTTTTAATCAGATATAAGACCGCATTTAGTTACAGCTAGAGGGGAAGTCATTACTTCATTAGAGTATGAATAAGTGTCATCAGAAATTGATTGTCTGATATAGAAAACATCATGAGATCGAAAATATGACGATATGATTTAAATTTACAAATGACATCAGTTCTTCCAAAAACAACAAAGCCTTTCCACTCCAGACTTTGATCAAATTTTAAAGAGGTATGAAGTTTGGCAAAGAAGATAAACAAAGAAATACTGATTGGATATATTTGGGGATGGAGATCCCCCCCCCCTCCCTTCTAACTAGAGTGAAAAACTATGTACTGTCGCAACACTAAAAGACGCGCTTAAATTAAGCAGCGTAACATTAAGTCAGAATAGCAATTGCATGGGTCGTTCGTTAAAAGAGTTTTTCGTTGGGCGCCATTTTTAGAATGTTTAATGAAGAAAAACACTGAAGCACTAAAAGACGCACCTTCGTTTAAAGTCTTGTCCATCTATTCTTTCAAAGACCACAGCGTAACATGTAGGCAGAATAGCTATTTTTTGGGTTTTTCGTTAAAAGAGTTTTGCGTTGGGCGAAATTTTAAGAATTTTGAATGAATATAAACGTTAAAGCACGAAGAGATGCACCTTCGTTTAAAATCTTCTTCATCTATTCTTTCAAAGAATGCAGCGTGACGTTTAATAATGTCAGAATAGCTCTTTTATGGGTTGTTCGTTCAAGAGTTCAAGAAGTTTTCCGTTGGGCGCCATTTTTAAATTTCGAATGATGGTAAACAATGAAGCACTAAAAGACGCACCTTCGTTTAAAATTTTATCCACCTATTCTTTCAAAGACCGCAGCGTAACATGAAGTCAGAATATATTCTTTATGGGTTGTTTCTTAAGAGAGTTTTGCTTTGGGCGCCATTTTCAGAATTTTGAATAAAGATAAACCCTGAAGCACTACAAGACTCACTTTCGTTTAAAATCTTTTCCATCTATTCTTTCAAAGACCGAGTCGTGACGTTAATAAATTCAGAATAGCTATTTTATGAGTTGTTCATTCAAGAAGTTTTGCGTTGGGCGCTATTTTTAGAATTTCGAATGAAGATTAACATAGAAAGACTTATTATTGAGTGTGGAAATAGTTATAAATGGAGATGCCTACCCCACTAACATTTACCAATGTCAAACTAAAAAACGCACTTCTATCTTAAAGAGTTTTGCGTTGGGCGCCAGTTAAAGAATTTTGACGTTTATTGACAAAATCATAAAGGTTCATAATTATCAATTAAACTAATTCATGTACAACTTCGAAATCTTTTCCGAGAATAGCTATGAATTGTTCGTTAAGAGAGTTTTGCGTTGTGCGCCATTTTCAGAATTTTGTATGAAGATAAACACTGAAGCACTAAAAGACACACCTTTGTTTAAAATTTTGTTCATCTATTCTTTCAAAGACCAAAGCGTAACATTTAGGCAGAAAAGCTATTTTATGGGTTGTTCATTAAAAAAGTTTTGCGTTGGGCGCCATTTTTTAGAATTTTAAAATTAGATAAACATAGAAAGACTTATGTCCGAGTGTGGAAATATTTATAAATGGAGTTGGCTCCCCCACTTTAATTTTGCACTGTCCAACTAGAAGACGAACCTTCCAAAAGATTCGCGTTGGGCGCCATTTTCAGAATTTTTACTTTTATTGATAAAAATATCAATATTTACAGTTATTAATTAAACTTATATATATGTACAATTTGGAAATCTCTCCCAAAGAGAAAAATAATGAAGCTTTTTACCACTTTAATAGACAGCTTTGTGTTGGTTCATGTCTTCATTTTCAACCACTTAATTTCCTTTGTTTTTTCTTCCTTACCCTTAGGGGTAAAAAAAACCATACCACACAAATAAAAAATCCTCAAATTGAAATCTTTCTACGACATGTCGACTTTTTCCCCCAAAAATATAAAAGAAGAAAATAAGAAAACAAAATAAAACACCTTCTAAATAACCCAATATCTGGTATGTAAAACAATATTTACCTCGAAATACGTGCAAATAATTCCCTAAATCAAATTTTAACATTTCTTACGTGGCCCCATGTTTGCATGCCTTAAACGAGCCAAAAAAATAATTGCCTGCAATCAGTATATAGAATATTGCCTGACGTGCCTGGGCCTGAGATGTGTTTCTATTTTTTTTTATTATTTTTTACTGAGGCTGGGTCGTCGTGGGTAGGAAGGAAAGGTATGTTGGTACTTATTTTATTTATTGTCTCACTTCAAAAACTGCCCCGGGGAATAAATTTTGGCACACACATATGAGTTGAGTATTATACAGCCTCTGATAGGTAGGTATGCCATCCATATACCTTTGCATGCTGGTCCGTACGAACGTACGTAGTTACAAAAATAAAATAGAACGAAATTATTTGAAAAGGGATGTATTATTTGTCAGAGAAACAAACGAAATCAAAAAAGTAAAAAAAACACGCCTTTACCGAACCTTTACCTTCAGAAACATGATAATTATCCTTATTCATTCTTCCTTTTTGCTTTCTTTTCAACATTCATACTTATTTTCTTTTTATTTTTCTTTATTTGCAGCGCAATTTCCAATTAATATCGTCACAGGACAACAACAAATAAATTACGCTGTACAATCCTTCCGTACAACCCCCCACGATGTACACATCCTCGAAGGTACCGACACCCTGCTTCGTTGTGAAATTTCCAACCGAGTCGGAAAAGTTCAATGGACAAAGGATGGATTTGCATTGGGATTTTCCACCATCATCCCCGGTTATCCTCGATATTCGGTTATTGGTGACTTTAATCAAGGAGTCTACAATTTACAAATATCGAATACGACTTTGGAAGACGATGCTGAATATCAATGTCAAGTTGGTCCGGCCAAAGGTAATCCAGCTATCCGGGCCAATGCAAAGCTTAATATAATCGGTAAGTCAATCTCCATTTTTTTCTGTGATTTTTTTTGTCGGTTGTTGCCTTTGCTTTGGGGGTTTTTTAATTAGTAACCCCCTCGCAAACAATCTGCCCAAGAAGCCGCTGAAATCCCTTTCGTCTTTCCTTTTCTTGTCACCAAAAAACAATCAAAAAGAAAGGAAAAAGGATGAAAGACACACAACAAACAAACAATCTTTTAAAAAAAAAAATCATTATCAATGTCTTATCAGAAGGATAAGCTCTTTTGCTAAATCCTTTTTCATCGACTTCCTTATCCTGTGTCGGTGGTAGGTAGTAGACATACCTATACTCTAACTCTACTAAGTTTGAAGACAGATTTGAAGCGAGAAAGAGACAGAGAGAAAGACACACATAAATTCTGCTATTAATAAGGTTGTATTGCATTTGAGATGGTACGAATTTCCTTCCAAGGAGTCTTCCTAAGCTAGGTATAATCATTGTTATGCTAAGAGTTTCATCATACAATCGCTCTCGTGATTAAGCCTCTAGCAAAAGGATTTAAAGTTATGCAATTAAAACTATTTAACATAAAGAAAATTATATTCTCCAAGGCTCCAAGCTTTGGGAGTTCTTCAATTCCTTCCTCTTGCTATCTATCTGTGTGCATGTATAGGTATACTTTAGGAATATACCTTCCACGACATCTTGGTCGTATCTTACTTTTGAATATACTTTAGGTATAGAGTCCTTCTCATCGTCTTGTATGAATTTGAAAGATGGAAGGGTTGTTTTCTAAGGATATACGATATGTATACCTTTCGTGGGGTATGGCATAAAGAAGGGATAGGGAGGGTAGGTTAGTATAGAAAGACAAACTCGACGACATTGCTGAACTGAAGAAGATGACGATTAATATGACGACTATGACGACAACGAAGATGATAATGGTTTGCCAAACCAAACCAAAGCAAAGCAAAGCATTGTTCTCTCCACAGAATATCCATAACCCTGTTTCTATCATCCTTTCTGTTCTGCCTGCGCTATCCCCTCCCCATATACGGTATACATTACCATTTTCGTCTATTAAAAGCGTAAGGGTAAACAAGACGTTCTCGCTCTCTGCCTGTCCTGTTTTTAGCTTGGGCTTTGAAGCATCATATTATACTCAGATTCCATAGCCAAGACAGCAACACAGAAGCAGCAGTTCCAGCCATCATCATCATCATCTTCATCTTTATCATGTGCGGATCAGATGGGCGATATGGGGGTGTTCGGAGGCCTTAATTATGTTTGTTTTGCGGGTGAATTAGCATAGATTTTGAAAATTTTGCATTCGATTTTCCATCATCATTGTAGACAACGGCATCTTCTAGTCTTCTTAGTCGTTTATTTTGTTTTTTCTATCTTTTGAGCTAGCGAACCAAAAGAACGTCTCTTTTGATTTGACTCTGATTATTCAACTCATCCTTACCTTATATACATACACACGCTAGAGTCCTTAGCAGTTATTATATTAAATCTATATACAGATGAAGAAGACTCTTCCTATACCTACCTTCCTACCAGCCTTAATATTTTCAATATTCTTCTGTCTGATGATGATGATGGCGATGGCGATATGCAAAGAGACTAAAGAAAAGGATTTGGCGTAAAAATTCTTCTTCTACCGTCGGATTGGATTTGGATTGAAGCGGTGTTATTAAAATTTGGCACTTTTTAATGCAACTCACGTTTCTATCATAAGATTTTCTATTCTAATTTTCTTTCTTTCTTTTTATGATTTTTTTCTTTTTTTGATTTTTTGGTGTATGTATTTTTCAGCTGCGCCCACATCAATTCAAATAGATGGTTATGGTTCGAATTCTCGAGTTGAGGTTATTGAAAAGCAAAATTTAACATTGAAGTGCATAGTTGAAAATGCCAAACCTGCCGCAGAAATTGTTTGGTATCGAGGAAATATGGAATATACCAATGGTATGTATTTAATTGCAATTAAAATTGAAGAATATTTAATTTTATGTCTACTGAAACAGGGTGATTATTAAGTTAAGTTATAAAATCAAAATATTAAGACCTTTTTAAACAATTGACACTTAAGTGCGACTTATCCTAGACGTTGAAACTTAGGTTTCAATGTTGCCAAGAATATTTTGACATTCACTTTGTCCGGTAAGTCATGACTTTGTATATAATGCTTTACAAAATCCCAACCCGGGCGCCATTTTTTTAGTTAAAAGCCTTTAATGTTAGTCATTTAAAACCATTTTCTTAGACCATGAAATGAGCTATGAGTGCAAAGATGTGGAAACTGAATTTATATTATTCTGGCTAGTGTGCACTTTGAAAAAATGATATGTTGTATCCCAACCCGGGCGCCATTTTTCAACATATTATTTCCTAATTAGGATCCTATGGCAACTAATTAAATAAACGGTCTGGAATCATGTACTTGAGTGCTTATTCAGATATTCTGATTCCGGTAAGTGTACAATATTAAACTTGTTCTTAAAGTGGTTTCTATAGTCCCCACTCGGGAGCCACTTTTGTATATTATTATTTACTTCGATTATATCATTTTCCTTAAATGTCACATCATATGACAGGCATAAGGTACACTGATTAAAGTATATAATATAATAATATTATTAAGACTTCATTTATTCTTATGAGCGTACATGGTGATAAACGTCCTTAAATCTTTAAATGTAGTTCTAACCCGGGCGCCATTTCTATTTTTTTTTTATTTTTTAACGCGATAGAGCTCCAAGAAGCTGTCAAATAAAATAAGTTGAAGAGAGCCCGAGAATAAAGTTTTGTTTCAAAATTCTAGGCCTAGTTGATTAGTAGCTTAATCATAACAAATACAAAGTTCTTCAACATCTTAATAAGATATGAATCACCCTGTTTACTGGAATTCTTCTTCTCTGTTAAAATAATAATAATAATAAATAAAATTAATTTGTAGCTTATGAACCGGAAGTGCAAGTTAAAGAAACACAATTGAAAACTTTCACTACCACTTCGACAATTACCATTCGTCCAAGTGCCGACGATGACTACAAGGATTTTTCATGTCAAGCAAAACATCGTGCTCTGCCTCCAGATGTCCCAATGCGTGCCAATATTCATCTATCTGTTCTGTGTATGTTTTTATGCATTTTTTTTTATTGAATCAGAATAATTGATTTCTTGTTGATTTATTTTTTGTTTTTTTTTTTACTCCGGTTGATTGTTTTAATTGAGAAATATATAATAAATATTTCAGATCCCCCAGGCCCGCCATTTTTTGAAGGCTATTCTACTGGGGAAAACTTGAGACGAGGACAAAACGTTGAAATTGCTTGTCGCAGTCGAGGTGGTAATCCACCAGCTCAATTGGTATGGTTTAAAAATGGCCAGCCAATAGTTTCACCACAAAAGTATGAATTTCGCTTTTGATAAAATGGGATACAATGAAATTAATTATAAACAATTTGTTTTTTTTTTTTGTAAAGGAACATGGGACGTCTATCGGAAAATGTTTATAAATTTGTAGCCGAACCAAGTGACAATGGAGCGAAATTAACTTGTGAAGCGAAAAATATTCTTTCCGAAGAGCCCCTAAAGGCCGATCTTGAACTGTCCGTGACATGTAAGTTAATTAAGCCAAATACCCCAACATACACCTGTCAAATCTGAAAGATGCTAATGATTATATTTTTGTTTGTTTCACTATTTATGTAGTTTCTCCATCTGAAGTTACTATTTCGGGTCCAACAGAGGCTTTAGCCGAAGAGACGGTCCAGCTATCGTGCTCTTCTGCTCCATCGAATCCAATTGCAGAAATCAGTTGGAGTGTGGACGGACAACAAATGAATGCCACCAATTCGAAAAGCCAACAGAATCCCGAAGGTAAGTGTGCTTGGGGACTGGGTTGGGAAAAAATATAGGGAAGATTGGCAGGGGGAGGGGGGGTTTAAATAACAAGAAGAACGATCATCAGAGAACAAAATTGCAATCAATCATTCATCCATTTCAGGTGGTTGGATAACAGTATCAAACTTATCAGTGACCATTGGCTCAAATAAGAGATTCCTGGTTGCCGTGTGTCATGGATTTAATGCAGCCTTGACAGAAGCAGTGGTGGCAACACATACAATAAATATTTTGCGTAAGTATTATCATTTGAGTGCTTTTTACTCTCTTGTCCCATTAAAATGCTAACATACCTTTGGTTATAGTCTGTGAGTGTAGGAAAACACATATAAATTATCAAGTGTTTTCCACAGTTTCCTCCATATTTGTTTTAAATGAAATGTTTCCCACCCGGGCGCCATTTAATTTTGATAATATTATTTTTTTTGTGTTACTGGCAAATAACTGAATCAATATTAAATGTCGTACAAGTCGTATTAATCATTGAATGTGTTTCATATTTTCCTCAATTTGAGTCAAATAAATGTTATACATGATCCCCACCCGGGCGCCATTTTATTTTAATTTTATTATTTTGTTTGATTTACTAGAAAATTACTGATGCCGATACTCAATTTCGTATAAGTTGTATTAATTAGAGACTCTTAAAGCTCCCGAAGTTTTTGGAAGGTCCCCATTGAGTACGACAAAATTTGAGTTTCCTTTTGGCAACATTATATCTTAGGCTATTGTGAGTCTATAAATCTTATAAAACGAACCCTGCATACCTTACGGACGGACATTATAGGCCCACACATCGAGATTAAAAGCGAAAAGCGAATCGAACAGCAATGTCCGCCCGTCCTGGATGCGGAAATTTAACAGCAATATAGCCGTCACGCTAATTGAAGTGAAAATGTTGTCGCTGAATCTGACAGGGTTTCGTTTCGTTTGTTTTTTTTTGTTTTTTTAGTTCAGTTGATTTATTTTTTTTTTATTCCGTTAAATTCTGATTCAGTGTTTGCATGGAATTCCGATGAAAATCTGTGATGCAGTGCACGCTCTAATGTAGGGAAAACATTGTTGGTAGAGGAGTCGTGTTTGTTTTTTTTTTTTTTTTTTTTGTTTTTTGGAATATAGTTTGCACTGAAACAATATGAAAAGAGATATGGACTATGCAATTAATGCAATAATTAAACTTCCAGTAAGCGTGCTCATCAATAAAAACGACGGATTGTGATTAATCAATCGTTCAGTTTTCGTTGACATTTAATTTTTTTTTTTTTTTACTTTTGGTTTGGTCCTGTTTCTGTCACATAGTCAACAACGAGGGGTTATGAGGGGGTTGGGAAGAGGGCGTAGTTCAAATATTTAAAATCAAGAGGGTGTAGGGTATCGTGGATTTTTTTGTGTGTTGCATTACAAAAATAAAGCCTTTAGGGCTATAAACGCGAAGTAAAGCTATCTGATCAAACACATACAAAATCGAAATCAGTGCCAGATAACATGACCTGGGAAAGCGTTCTACTATAAAATTACAATAAAAATTTGTGAAAAAAGGCGAATCGGATATTGCTGAGTGAAGGGTGATACGTCTCTGATGTATTTTTATATAATGCACTCACACATAGATGCAGATAGAGTTCTTTTCCCCAATCGTTATCGGGTTTTTGTGATTTTTTTTTTTTTTGAAGGAATAAAAAACCTTTTAAGCTTCCATAATAAATGCAGGTACGTTTGTTTTGTTTTTTTTTTTTTGTTTTGTTGCAGCTTTCAATGATTTCATAAAAGAAAAACAAAACCAAGCACTTCCATGCATAACGCAACATATAAAAAATAAAAGTTTCACCATCGTTTGACTGAAGAATATATTTATTTAGATAGAATAAAAGCTATTAACAGTTTGATATAAGGCTTACAACACGCATCCACACTTACCCATATACGTGGAATATTTGTTCTCGAACGAGGATACGATACAGAAGGGGTAACAGTAGGAAAATTGGAGATATTGGCATTAAAAAGATTTATGTTTTTGTATTGTATTTCGGAGTTTTTTTTTTCGTTGTTGTTTTTTAATTAGTTTTTTTTTTTTTTAATTTTTATTTTGAAATTCTAGGCCATTTCAGTGAATTACTCACTTGGGAAATCTGAATTTCCGCTGCTTCACTTTGAATAATTGGAAGCACAAATTAAACTGATAAATCGGATGGGGAAGTCAGTCGAATAATCTATATGGAAAATTTTGAAAGGCTCTTGTAGAATTTAAAAGTCCCACTGGAATCGATCTCGATTTTTGTGTTTGCTTTAAATAATAAAAGTAAAAATATCTGAACGTTACATATGGCAGAAATAAATGGAAGTTCATTTGACAAAAAAAAAAAAAAACAAGAAAAAATATGCAGAAATTGAGGTTTATTTCCATTAAGCTGCCAGACCTAATGGGTCAGATTATATATGATAGAGATTTTCTTCCGGGAAATATATAGACTACGAGAAATGAAGTGTACTTGTTTGTACTATTGTTGGTGAATTTACATAAAATGACATTTAAGTTTATGCGTGTTAATATAATAGAATTTGATTCGAAGTTTCTACCCGGGCGCCATTTTCTTGCAAAATCAGATTAAAAGTTTATTAAGTCAAATGTCACAAATAATGGAATTGATTTTAAATCAGATCATTTTCTCATGAAAATTTCAATATTTTTGTATTCAATAATTTGATTTTGAATTATGATGTGTCAACGCCCGGGCGCCATTTAGTTTTTTAACTAAAGAAAACAAAACAATTTTGTTATAAGTCTTTATATGAGATCCATATCAAGTCGATATTTGATAAAGAAAGATACACCGACTCTAGAGAACAACATTTTAAACATTTGATATTTTCCCGGGCGCCATTTTTTGATTTGGATAATAGAACAGAAATATCTGTAAAGAAAGACGAGATTTAAAATTGATTTCATAATAAAATCAAATAAAAAACAAAACTAAATATTCTCTGTTTTGTAAATATATCCTTACTTGGGCGCCATTTTAATATAATTAATTCAATGTACACCGTATATAAGCACTTCCCCAGAAATTTATTTAAAGTTTTATTCATTCTTCAATTTAGATGCACCATCAGCACCATCTGTGACAGGTTACACTGATGGCCAAATAATCGTGGCCGGATCAATTCAAAAGCTGACCTGCACATCGGCAGGTGGAAATCCACCACCAACTTTGATTTGGTATAAGAATGATAAAAAGGTAAAAATTCAAAAACTTTATATTATTTAAAAGTCAAGCAAAAATTAAAAAAAAAACAAACTTCATTCAAACAACTCCCCATCATTCTACAGCTAAACTCTGTATCTAAATTAAATGGAAATACAGTTATCTCGGAATTGACAATATTGGCTAACGCATCAGATAACCAAGCTCGTTACAAATGTCACGTAGAAAGCAAAGCCAGTGATATACCATTATTCGAAGTTAAAACCCTGCAAGTTTACTGTGAGTTTTTTGTTTGTTTTATTTGTTGGAATTTTTGTTTTTAAATTAAATCTTATCATTTCATACGCAGTTCCACCTGAAACCGTCAAAATCCGAATCGAACCAAAGGATCTCCATCCGGGGACAACAGCCAAATTGATTTGTGACTCGAGTTCCAGCAATCCGCCAGCCATGGTGTCATGGTGGAAGGACGGAATACCCGTTAATGGTAAAATAATTTCATTAGACTTAAAAATATGCCACAGTTGAAAAATTTCACTCACACGTACTAACGTATATTCTTCATCTATAGGAGCAAATCCTTCGAATCGTTCTGGCTTATGGGGTGGTTCAGTATCTACGCTGGAATTATTCATTAATATAACACAGGAGATGCACGACTCGATATACACCTGCCAAAGTATAAATGAAGCATTGCAGCGAAGCGCCCACGAAACAATTTCCCTGGACATTTTATGTTAGTGTCAATAGGTTTTAAAATTTATACGTTTTACCTTTTCTAATTCGAAAGACTAACTCTAACTCTAACATGACTCTATATTTCTTCTCTTCTCTTCTCTTCTCTTCTCTTCTCATGGCACATTTATATTATATTTAGATCCACCTAAATTTGCCACATCTCAGCCAGTGACATTTACGGGGGTGGAAGGCGAGCCACTACAAATCCCATTAGTGGCAACTGCTAATCCAATGACAATGTCATTCACCTGGACTAAGGATGGCTTTCCGATTTCATCGAACAACAGAGTTGCAAGCAATGAGAGAATTCTTGCGGAAGGACCTGTTCTAAACATAATCAAATTGGAGAGAACGGACGCCGGCAGATACACCTGTGAAGCTATGAACTCACAGGGTACGACGACAATGAGTGTCCTTGTGATTGTCGAATGTAAGGATGCCCATGTATACGTAGAGTAGATACTGTTTTGTTGTTCGAAAGACCATAAAAAAAAAGAAATCAAATTGTACATAATGCCTGTACCGTAAAACCCCACCAACTAACGGTTTTTACCTCTTTTTTGTGCTTTATCACTTTAGATGCACCAGACATCGAATCAATATCGGATGGAAACATTTTTGCTCCCGGACAGGATGCAGTACTTTCGTGTTCGATTAATGGCAAACCATTAACCGAAGACCATGTCAGATGGGAGAGATCTGGCTACGATATGGCTACTCGAACTACGGCAGCTTTCGTCAACGGAACCTCGTATTTGCACATCAAAAATGTCCAACACTCTGACGTTGGGAACTTTACGTGCATGGTTGACAATCAGAGGGGTGCTATGGCTCAGCGGGATGTCCTTCTAATTGTTGAATGTGAGTATCAATGGCTCTGTGGTCTGGTTTGGTATGGTTTGCCTCCTGCACCCAGCCCCTGTCTCTCTATAACTCTCTATATGATATAGCCTAGCTCTACACTATACAGAGCATGGAATTCATGAATTCAGAGTGTGTAATGAACCTTTTCGTCCTCTTTTCTGTCTTCCTCTTTCTCATACCTATTCATGGTGTATAGCTGCTCCAAAAGTCGATAAATTTCCGTCAGCAACGCGGTTTGCGGCAGGTTTAGGCGAACGTGGTATATTGCAGTGTACGGCCCAAGGTGCTCCAACACCCATGTTCGTTTGGCGGAAAAACGGCAAAGAAATTAAGATGTATCGCCGGAACAAGTTCAGGAGTGAAGAATACCAAATTGACAAACTATCATCTGGATCAAGGTTGTTTATTGAGTCGGTGCTGAATGACGATTACGGAGTCTACGAATGTGTGGCAAAGAACATGCACGGTGAGTCAAGTGCTGCGATACAGTTGAACAAGCCATCGCGACCGGAAAGTCCTCAGAAGCTGATGATTAATAACGTGACCGATAATAGTGTTCTCCTATCATGGATTGCTGGTTTCGACGGAGGTCTACCTGTTTACTATCGCATTCGATACAGGTGAGTTAGCTTTGAACTTTGTATATATGAACTGTGCTATTTGGCATGGTTTAGGTATTGAATAAGGAATAATGAAAGTTGTCCTTTCTCTTTGATTGATGATGTTTTGTCACAGGCAATTGGAAGAGGATAAATACAAATACGTTGAGGCACGACCAAATTTTCTGAATGCCACTATCTCAGGCTTGCAATCGAATACGGTTTATGTCTTTTCGGTAATGGCAGCCAATGAAGCCGGTGGATCAAAGTTCTTGCCAGATATGAAAATAACTATATCCACGAATAAATCGGAAGCTATTACAGCTACAGAAAGCTCAGAGAAGAATGAGATGCCCAATTTGGTTATAATTGGAATTACGTCGGCGGCTATGATTTTACTTATCTTGAATGCGGCGTTAGTGGCTTGGTTTGTAATAAGGCGACAGAATAAGGATTCGGCGGAGAGTGAACATCAAGCGGATGATGCTTACTCGAAGGATGATAATCAATCAGACTATAAGGTAGGTTTGAAGTTATGCGTGGGCTTTTATTTGAAATTTAAATTGGACATTTTTAAATTTATGTAAGTGGTTTTTTAATTAACCATCGATTATCTTTTATGCATAGTAACTTACTATTAGTTAACGCAGAGCTTTATTAACCAGAGATTAAGTTATTTTATACTTATTGTGATATCAAATATCTCAAGTTTTAACACGTGCAAGTGATTAAAAGTTCAATAAGTTTAACCGAAGTTTGCTTAACCAGAGATAAATGAAAACCTGGTTTATTTATCAAGTTAGTTTGAACGGAATTCAGTTTCTCTGGTTGAGTGCGTTAAGAGTTGTCTCATTCAAAATATCAAGCATAATCTTAACCCTTAGTAAACTAGATAACAGCTTAGTTAAATAGGGTTAAGTGAAGTATTATTAATCAAGAGTCTACTTATAGAACGTAGATTGAGTTAAGCTAAGTTTGAATATAAAAGTCGAACGACTGCTTGTGAAAAACTAAAGAACTTTTAGGCTCAATTTTTTCTCTCACACAATGAGTGAGCTAGTAGTTTAATCAGAGTAAGCTTAACCAGAGATTAAGTGTTTTTGTGTTACAATTATTCTTATACGAAATATGTGTCTTGAGTTAGTTGCATGATAAAAAGCTCAATGGCCATGTTAATCACATTTATAATTTACAGTCTATTCTGTTTAAACAGTTGATCTAGGGTTAACTCTGTTAAGTGAGCATGGGCTAAGTCAGCTTTAAGTTTGACTAAAATAAACATTTCATTTGATCACTTACTATTTAAAACATCATTAAAAATGAATTTACTTAACCAATAGTTAACCCAATTAACGTGGGTTAGGTTAATACCAAGTTAACCCGAGTTTAACTCCTAAAATCAAATAACTTCTTAGTGAAGACCTGAATCATCTTGTTTATTTTTTTTTCTTGTCACTTATAAACTAGGAGTAAGCTTAATCAGAGATTAAAATAATAAGATGCTTAAGTTAATCCCAGATTATCTTACCAAAATGTGGTTGCAAAACAAAACATTGATTTAAAGAAAACATTCACTAAACTAACCACAACATTTGTTTTTCATTTGAAATTTCAGGGTGAAAATCACAAAAAGGCTGCCTCAACATATTTGGTCGAAAATGTTGATATCATCCAATCAGCTTCATTTCCACCAAAATACCAAGAGAGCTCCCTAAGCTCGCCTCCCTACACCATTAATGCAGGTAAATCAAAAAGCTCCTTTCAATCATATCCAACCCAACTACCCAAAAACCTTCACAAAGCCCAACACCAACCACCAAGACCAAACAATTTGCTTCAACATTAAGCCCATTCATTTGCAGATTATACCAAAACATTGCCAAATCCAAAGCGTCATGCCAAGATTATGAACGACAATCGATCAAAGGATGACCACATGTTGGTGTCCAATGGATTATACATTCCTTCGCCATCTCCAGCTTCGTCGTTGGTTATCAAAGGGAGTTACATTTCATCGCCGTCACCGGCGCCACCGCCCGATGGATCATACTTCAACATGAGCGATAAATACTTATCTTATCCACCAGTGGTAAGGGCGGTGCGTTGCTTTTGATGCATTCTAACCAAAAAAACCTCAACAAAATCAATCTTAATTACTAATGTCTTCTTTTTTTCCCTTTCTCTCTGTCTTTCTCTTTTGTCCTTTCTGTCACTTTTGCAGGTTTATTAAACAAGACGAGAACCACAAATCATCGTTAAAAAAAGGGTGTCATGCGTTACAGCATTTAAATTTGAAGAAGAGACTGAGAAACACACAAAGCAAAAACAAAACAAAACAAAAGTTGCCCTTGGATGCACAGATTCTGGGAATAAAATATAAATATTTGACACGAGTTCTGTGCAAAAGGCTGTGATATGTACCTGTTATATGATATCATTGATACAATATTTATTTATTATTAAAAAAACATAAAAAGAAACAAAAATTAATTAATTACTCACAAATTCGACGATTCGATACGAGATACGACGAACATGTTGCTTCTTTCTTTGTACATAAAGATATATCATATTTTTTCCGATTTCAAAACTTTTTATATAAATATATTAATGTATTTAATTAAATAGTAATAAAATAATTATTTAGTACTAAGAATGTATGTATATGTATTTTTAAAATTAAAATTAAATTAAATTTAAGCCTACACAGCAAAACACAAAAAAAAATATATTTAAAGACAATAAGTTATAATAATGCATTTCATCACATTCAGCAAGCAGCTAAATAAACTTCTTAAAATCTAAAAAATTAATAAAAATTACAAAATAAGCCTGCATGCTTATATAACAAAACAAAAAATATAAAATAGCGATACGACATTTTTTATCAATATGAATTTATATTTAAGACTTTTTTATTGAATAAAAAAAATTATATGATATTTAAAAATTATTGAATTTTATTTTGTTTACCTGGATATAAGACATCGATAGAACAATATGAATCAATAAAAAGTAGCCTGTGAGGTCTTAAGGTAAGTATAAGGGCGGAAACCCTCCACAAAAATTGAATCCTGTAACGTCAATGAAAGAAGATGCACGTATAGTCTTTCGCTCTGACAAAGACTTAAGGTGAATTTCTTGTTATCTCTCAAACTTCAGCTTAGAGTTTTAGGGGGCAGGAACCCCCAAAGAAAACCTTAAGGGCAGGAAACTCCAAAAGAAGGATTGGAGGCAGGAACCCCCAAAATGAAATGGAAGAGAAAAAGAAAACTTTTCTTTTCTATTTGTGAAATTCCCAAATCATGCTAAGTGTAACGTTTATAGTCAACCGAATATCGTAACTTGATTCACTTTTACAATTAGGCTATGGCCAGGCTACCTGAGCCATTCTAGAAATTTGTCAGTTGCGAACAAAAATTAGGAGGAGGAGGGCAAGCACCAAAAAGCATTAAATATTCCTTACAAAATGACGTAACTTTGTATTTCACTGTCTCTCTTGTTTTATTTCGCAACCTTGATTAACAAAATGAAAAAAAAACCAAAAACCTGAATTAAGTTACGTCAAATAAAACTAATTTTAGCATTTTGGCATCATCTGTGAGAGTTCATTACATACATATCTTAAATAGTTTTTTTGTTATCACGTTTTTGTTGAGATTTAATCTTACCCACGTTGGGCGCCATTTATATGCTTTTTAAATGACTGCAGGAATCCGATGAAGTGTAAGGTAGTTTTATATGAAACTTTCAATGATTGCAATACATCCCACATTGGGCGCCAATTAAATCTATTTCACATGTTATTGGAACGTAAATCCATATAAAGGGTGTCCCAAAATTAACGCAAGATTTGAATTTGTGCAGTGAAGTGTTGGCAACCCTGAAAAAAAAAAGCAATTTGACAGCTAATAGTATAGGGTTATTAAAAATGGAGCGTTACACGATAGAACAACGTGTCTTCATTATTAAAGAATATTTCAAAAATAGTGAAAGCTTGGCGGCTGCAGTTCGAAAATTTCATACAAAATATGGTCGGAATAGAGTTTTAACTTCGTCAACTGTGAAGAGATTAATTGAAAAATTCATGGAGACTGGAACCGTTGGAGACGCCAAACACACTGGTCGTCCAAAAACAAGCCGTTCAAATGTGAATGTCGAAGCAATGCGTGAGAGTGTTGCTGACAATCCAGGAACCTCAATTCGACGTCGCGTCGTGGACAAGAATTGCAAATTTCAAGAACCTCTCTACAGCGTATACTCACCAAAGATCTGTGTCTTCATGCTTACAAAATTTAATTAACACAACAATTGGAGCCTAATGACCATGGACAGAGAAGAGAGTTCGTTGAATGGATTATTAAACATCAACAAATGGACCCTGATTTTTCGAGCAAAATTATCCTAAGCGATGAAGCACATTTTCATCTTGATGGCTTTGTCAATCGCCAAAATTGCCTCATTTGGGGTTCGGAGAACCCACATGTGATTGTCGAAAAACAAATGCATCCACAACGCGTGACTGTATGGTGTGGATTTTGGGCTGGAGGCATAATTGGGCCATATTTTTTTGAAAATGATGCTGGTCAAGCAGTGACTGTTACTGGTGCTCGATATCGCGTAACGATTACACAGTTCTTTCTGCCAAAATTGGATGATATTGATGTGTCCAATATGTGGTTTCAACAAGACGGTGCCTCATGTCATACAGCCCGTGAAACAATTCAATTACTGCATGAGACATTTCCAGGTCGTGTACTCTCTCGTTTCGGTGATCAAAATTGGCCTCCTAGATCGTGTGATTTAACACCATTAGACTTCTTTTTATGGGGTTATTTGAAATCACAAGTCTATTCGTATGTCAACAAGCCCACAACCACCCGTGCATTAAAGGAGGAGATTCAACGCTGCATCAACGAAATTCAGCCACATTTATGCAGAATGGTCATGGAAAATTTCAACAAAAGAGTGCGCATGTGCATGCAAAGCCGTGGAGCCCATTTGTCCGATGTCTTATTCCATACATAACCCTATCCTATGTACTTTACGAGTCAATAAAAATATAGCTATCAAAAGACTAAAAACGGCGTTTTCTATTTAATTCAAATCTTGCGTTAATTTTGGGACACCCTTTATAAAATAGTTTACACTGTTTTCAAATTTGTACACTTTTTTTTTAGTACAATATTGTAGAGGTCCATGTTATGCCACTAATGCTTGGAATTTTTACAAAAACTGTTTTGGAAATTTCATAAGCTGCACGTTGGGCGCCATTTAAAATTATAATATTTTATTTAATGAAGACATTTTACGAATTCAGCTGACTTTACTCATAAGAAGACAATCATTTTGGATAAAGTTATTTTAGGACTAAATTCAATAGATCCAACGTTGGGCGCCATTTAACAGTCAGTTGCAATTAAAACGTGAAGTCTGTACGAAAGATGTTGAAAAACAATTCCCAAACTTTTTTACTTCTGTGATTCTCAAAGGGAGAGACAAATAACAGAAGAAAAAGTTACGTTCATCTTAAAAAGTTGTTAGTAAAATTCTTGGCATCTACCAAGTCTCATACAAGCAAATAGTGCCAAGAACTCCCCAACCTTTTTGATGAAATTCTTTTCTTTTGTCTCGAGACAAGACATTTGTTGTTTGAAAATGACGTAACTGAACTTATTTTTACTTCAACCTTAAGGGGATATTACCATAGAACCAAAGGATTCAAAAATGAGTAGAATTTTCGTAAAAAATGACATAACTTTTATATTCTTATTATTTTTTGAGCAGATCTTGGAAAAAACCCACGAACTTTCAAATCAGTATCCGCCATTTATTCGTCGACGGCAAGTCGGCGTATGTACAGAGCAATGTTTATAGAGATCATGGAGTCAGAATTTAATGAAGGTAACACTAAGTTTATGCTGTCATCAAGGAAGGACATTGAACGGTGAAATCTTCGACAAAACGTCTGCCCATGAACAGCTATAACCTTGAGGTAGCTAATGACTTTTTCACCTAGAATAGCTAGCTGCTTCTTTGGATTTAGAAGGCAATTGGGTAGTAAAGACCTCCCTCGAGAAACTTAAGTCACCCTATATAAGATCCCCATTAACCCTGACACTGAAGCTTGGACCTTACAGCAACACTGAAGAAAAATAAAAGTCTAATGACTTAGATGGCTGGGTCACGTAGAGTGAATGAACATAAATAAAAGCTCCATCCCGGGAGGTCTTCGATTCCAATCCCGAGGGACGCAGAGGAAGGTATAGAGGAAAAGATAGGATTTAAATTAATATGGCTAGCAAAACTGGAGACAGTTAGATAGGGACCGAGCTGGCTGAAGACATATGTTGTTTAAGGCCCAGATTCATCCAGGATCAAAAAGATCTTCGTGATTGTGGAACACTAGCATTGACCTTGTCTCTTAAGTGGACCCAAATAGTGTAAAAGTAGTAAATCACAGGTTCAATCACACCACCGTCGTCCTACACAGTGACAATTTAAAAATGGATAAGCTTTTCACAATCAGACTTATTAACACAGCCGGTTTAAAAATGGTCCTTATAGCAATCACTGAAGATGATTGTTTAATGATAATCGGGATCATTTTAATGCATTTAAAAGATTCAATCAGCGGAGATATAAAAACGACGTTGCAGGTTATTGACCGCCTTGCGCCTTAGTGTTAAATGAACCTTAAAAGCTGAAAGACCTTAGCTTATATCGTAATACGGTGTTATGTCGATAGTGTTTATTCTTACACCCACTGAAGCTTGCTGTAAGATTTGTCGTGTTAAAACCACGTGTCCTTTATGTGTACCCTATTCAATTAAGCAACAAAATATTTGTTCAACATGTTTTGTAGCGATCTATGTTGACCTTGAAGTGACGGAAATTTGCATCAACTAAAACATTCTAAGCGGGTTTTCTTATAGCACATAGATGTTTCTATAGACCAATTGGAGCCTAGGTTAATGCACTTTACTTCTCGACCTTAAAAACGCTGATAATTTCTAAAAAAGGGTGTGTTCACATTGAAAGTTCAAAGTTGACAAGTAGCAGCTGATACACCCCTTACATATGTCTAACTTTTTAACATATCTTCTATAACATCAAAAACATAATTAAATTTTCAGTAGCAGACAAAATGTTAAAGAAGAAAGAACGCAACAAAAAAAATCATACCCCGACAAAATCACAGCGGGTTCTTCAATTAAATATTCAAAACTGACATCTTCATCACACATGCGTGGGAGTTGTGACAGGTTTATTATAATAAAACTGTCCTATTCAAATCTAAGGAATTATGTTGCCATATTTGATGATTTTTTTCTTTTTGGCAATAACAAAAAGAAAACAATAGCAAATTTTATGGTTTTATTTTAAATAGTTTGTCATTATAATAAAAACAAATTCTTAAGAATTGTATATTTAAGAACTTGGATAAACATATGTTAATCGATTAGCACATTATGTTCATTTGAAATCTTACCTACCTTAAAGCCCTAAAGAGTTTAGAGATTTGTAGGAATTCTTTTTTTGTTTGCATATGATTTAAGATTTTATAGCTTTTTTTGTTTTTGATGTATTTAATGCTTTGTTTGAATCTATAAATTTTGATGAAAATGCCACCTATAAAAGCTGAAAGATGATATCAAAGTTAGAGGCTAATCGCCCACGCCCAAGAATTCAAAAAAAAAAAACATGTATTCATGAAAGTTAATTTTGTTGACAATAAAATTATAGGGAAAAATTTTTCAAAGACACTCGTTTTAATAACGTTACATTTGTTAAGGTCTTCTATTCGCTGACCATGAAAAATAAGGAACTTTTACAAAATTTCTGTTAACACTAGGGTGGTCCTTATTTCGATTTCTTATAAAGTTGGAGGTTGCTTTTGAATACTACATAAAACCAAAGATTCA